>NW_027412533.1:18139368-18202584 GCF_025532065.1 Leptinotarsa decemlineata
AAACAATTTATTTTGCTCAAAAATTACAATAAAAATTTCTAGAGAATTCTCACATCGAGATCTGCAAATGAATGAGTAAAAAGTTATGATGATAATCGTTTCTGGATCCGGGGTGGGAATCTGCAAACACTGCATTTCCTTGGATAGTCTGCAAAATCTCTTCACATAACTTGCGCGAGTGTTGGGAGTTGAGGGTGGGGCGATGGGTGGGGCCTTGAGGTGTGGGTTGGAGTGGGACTCAGAGGATGGGGCGGTGGATCGTTTCCCAGGGGGCTACGCGCGCAAGCACGCTTCGGGCCCAAAACAGCTCGCGCTCCCGCTCGCCGGTCAGTCTCTTGTCGGCGCCCCGGGCGGATGATGGTGGGCGGGCAGTGGGGCGGGCGGAAGTGGTGGTGGAGGGAAACGTGCGCGGTAGGCATTCACTATGTTCCCTAACCTAATCTAACGTTTCTCCAGAACTAACCTAACCTACTCTAATCTAACCTAACCTAATTTCCGCGCAGAATGCATTCACCATGCCCTTTCAATTAATACGTCATCTATTGGTTTTGGTTTTTGTTCTATTATTCTGATATCTGAATTGATGTTCAGTCCTAGATACCCCAGTTCGCCTGATGGTCTGACTTTATGATTTTTCTCCAAAACTACAACTCTCTGTTCCAATGCATCATATTTTTTCATTGTAGATATTGTTATGCCAGGAATTTTTATTTCTACATCACTTTTTAGATTGTTATATTTACCAGCCAAAGTTATCCGAGCTTCTGCAATTCTATCATCGAATGCTTGACGTGCATCGCGAGCAACATCACCAATTGTGGATTGTATTGCAGCTTGTAGGGCTAGAAGTATGACCTCTTTTGTTCCATTGATTTCCCCCTCAAGATATGATACACTTACACAATCACTCTTGTCAATTGGTTCGCGTGTATTTTTCAATATTTTTCTTGGCATGTCATAATGACCATCTTTTGTTAATTTAAATCCATTCCCGGGAGGACCTCGAATGACATTACCACCCCACTTCCTTTTTCTACCAATTTATCTATCGTTTTAGACATTGTGCACCCTACGATGATTCTTTTCAAACTGATATTTCTTTCATTTACAACATGCTATATACTTTGCAGTAATTGTTTAGGAAAATAGAAATAAAACAAATATTTTTTTTTATCATTTTATATTCATCAAGTAATACATATACATACACAATACATATACATACACAATACATTGATATCACATTACAGTTTTATTTTTGAATACCTACAAGAATATCAATATTGGATTTTCCGGAATTGAATAGAATTTCAATTATTGATCTCGGCAGACAATAAATTGATTAGTTGATCCAGTGGACTTTCCTGAGTTTGTGATTCTTGAATAATATTAGTTATCCACCGAATGTTATCATTCGGATCGTTTTGATAAAATTCAATATCATTATGACCCCAAGGAAGAGTGTGGGTAGTATTCGGAATGATGAATCGTTTATCGTCGTGATATGATAATGCAACTTCATTCTTGAATTCAGTATACATATCATCCAACACGCTTCTGAATGAATTCATCTTTCTGAATATCATACCACCATGTTCCACGATTTTTTGATAATCTTCACATGTTAATTCATTCTTTATAACCGATCGTTTCACCTCGTTAGCTTTCTCAAATTCACCATCAACAGATTTCACATAATACGCTTTTGCACCTGTACCATAAAAGCTCATGATTGGATCTTCGGAAATTCGTCTTTGAAGTTGCCCAAGATTGAACTTGTTACTGGAATGATGAATTGGTTAACTATACTGTAATTGGATGTATCGAACCTACTTATGTTAGTTTTCATGAATTCATAAAAATTTTCTGTATTTACTTTCAAAATGAGTGAGTCGGTATCTGTGTACAGTAAAGAGACATTTTCACCAAAGTGTTGTTTGATGCATCCATAGAAAAAGTCGTACATGACTGTTTTTGATAATTCTAATATAGAAAATCCCAAATATAATGGTTTATCATAATGGACTTTAACTTTACCCAATTGAATGGCAACGAAATTTTTTGTAGAAATTGAACAATTTTTGAAATTTGGTCTGGATATGAGAGTGTTGGCACCTGTATTATTTTTTATATTTTCCAATGTGTAACGAGTCTAACATCAATTCTGTTATCTACATTCTCCATTGTCTTTCCATATACCGCATTATCCATTAGTTTGTAGAAATCTTCAACAGATTTGTTATTAGACCTATTACGCATTTCAGTATTAAGATCTATATAGGGTTTTATCCAACGTGATTGTTTGAATTCCAATACTCTATGTGTATTTATTACAATCTAACCATTTTATCATTCACATTTGAAATTGATTTGGGAATTTTCGATTGTGTACGAGGTGGTATTAATTTTTCAACTAAAAATGGAAGATCAGAATGTTCATCATGCAACTCTTATGGATAGTGAATATCTACTTCAAACACATACCCATACGGACTATCAGCACTCACATTCATCACATTAAGGTTAAGAATTTCATTAGGTGTCAACCATGTAAATTCACTTGTTGATAGAGGTTGTGACATGCTATGACAGTATAGATTCGTTGCATCTAAATATGTAATGAATGTGGAAGGTTCATTGGGATTATAATTTGGTGAGAATTTATTATTTGCTATATGTTTCCTCTCACTACACTGACTAATTCCACCCCGTATACCTTTTTGAAAAGAGTGAATCATATCAATGTCAGTTAGTAATTCCAAGTCAATATTCGTATACTTCAACATAGCATCCCAAGATAATACAGGTGCAGTGTAATAATGTGCTGGATCTAAGTTATAAATCTCTAAACTTGTGTTGCGAAAGTTTTCAAAAATATCACATAAAGCAATACATCCGACTTTGAATACAAATCAGAGTATTCGCCCTAATTCTGACACTCGAATGAATTCCATACATTACTAGCCCTATCACAATCATTTTCTGATATATGGAAGTGATGGATAACTCAATTTGTCAATGTAATCAACGAAACTATATGGAAATACACCTTTATGTCTCATCAAATTGAATTTTTCTATTTGTGGGAAATGTTTGTGCATCTCCAAACATTGATCAGAGGTCAAGTTAGCACCCAACTTCTTCAACGAATTAGTCATAAATTTATAACTATCGATAAATTTCATTTTGAGATATTTCTTATAATCCTTACCATCTTTATCGGTATAGGTGTGTGTGAAGATATGCTTAGTGAAAGATATATATTTCTCTTTTGTTTGTGGGATGACATCAACTCTCTCTTTATTCCTATACAATTCTTTTATGAATAAATGGTAATCATACCCAATCAAATTGTGGAAAATAGTAGGTACAAAATTAGGGAGTTTGAAATTCAAATTACATTTGGAATGAGCGGCATGTGATCTTTTGTTTTCTGTAACATGACAATGATCTCTAACTTTGACTTCACCATCAATAAATGGTGTAGTACATATACCACAAGTTCTGGCTGCAGCAAATTGTTTCTCTTCTTCGAGGGTTTGTGCATCCATTGGTATAGGGTATCTGGGATGATTTCCATATATCTTTTTCAAATCATCTTCAATGCTACTCACAACTTTGTGAGCATCTACACCCCTATATGTAACAAATTTTGATAAATCATCATTATATGAACATTTCGTCAGGTAAGCAAATGCATATGGAGCATGTTTGAATGTTTCAATCGTGTATGAACTTTCGGGATTTGGCTCATTCACGTGAATCGGTTCTAGTACTGATTCAAAATCAGCATATACTACAAATGGCACCCTCATTTGTCTCTCAAAATGTTCAAACATTAATTTATTTTCCGCAACCATCCGACCATATTTATTGATCTCAAAATTGGTGGTTGGTGCTGTAGTACTAACGAGATTACAATCATTCATCTTATAACGTAAAAGCAATCTCTCGCTGGAAAAATATATCAAACATCCATCACAAAAATATTTTTTATGATCATGAGCTGATAGTTGACTAGAAACTAATCTTGAAAAATCTTTTATCCAGCAATACTGACTATTACCGGAGTCATCAGTTATAAGTAATAAATTGACATGTCTCCGGAGTCTCCTCTGTGAGTATCGCAATGGACCAATCACATCATAATTTATGTTACCCCTATCAAATTTTCTCTCGAAACCGTAAACATTAATTGAAATATCATTCCTATCTTCAAATCTTTCAATACTCTTATTATTAACTTTAACCGGAAAATTCAGACCTGTGACATCTAAAATATTGGAAAAATGTGGATGTGATGTAACTTCGGACACTCTACCATTTGCAAGATATAATGCTGATGTTATAGCCCAAGCAAAACAGTATTGATCTTCGTTGAGAACATTCACGACAGCTTTCCTCCATTCAATGCATTCGGGCAGCTTCATATATGAACGTCCTCCCAGTGGAGTGTATTTATTAATGTTGACTTCGAGAAATAGTATTTTTTCACAAGTCCAACCTAAATTACAAAAAAATAAATATTACTACTCAATCTCGTTGGAATTCACAAAAAATAAATACCTGAGTCACGTTCTTGGAATTCAATCGTTTGAGCCACAATCACATCGCGGAATCCATCAAAAACAGCATTCAAATCTGAAGATTGGTCCACTATTTTATTTTGGGAATTAAATGACTTCGTGTCCCTCGAATCTTGAGCCTGAAGAATATAATTCCCAAAGACTTCCATGTTCACCTTGATGCTTTTATGGATCCTGATGGCCGATTCCAGTAATTCGATGACCTTCTGAATAATCCCATTAAAAAATGACATGTAGTCACTGGATACAATCGAACTCTCCACTCTGTATGTAATAATGCGGCAATTGAATGCATTCGTTATAAGTTGAATACCTCCAGACAATTGAACACATGCATTATTTTCATGACTCATGGTTGTTCGGTGGGAGTTCAACATCTGTTATCACCTCACAACTGGATGCGATAACAGATGTCGATACGAACAGGCAGTGGTCGTTGTGCTCTCGGAAAGGGCAGACGTTAGCACAGTCCTCAGCCGCCTGCGTGTCACCATCGATAGTGAGGCTAGAGCGATGCGTTACGTCACAGCCTTCACTGTATCGAGAGAGGTGAGGGCGCACCGATGAATACACATTACTCAGCCACACGTCGTGGAGTGAACATCTTGCTCTCTTACCGATGAACGGTTGTTGCTGTGACGTCACACCACTACTAACTTGGTGGGCTCACACCGATGGAACATTCATCACTTGAAGGCTCTTCGAAGTATGCAGACGTATGTTTGTGCATAGACAAGCACATGATGAAAACCCTGTACCGTGCATTCTCACACACACACACACCAATCAAATGTAATTACGTCACTATGTCTCACACACACAAACACACACACACACACACACAAATTCTCATATGAAAAAAATTCTGAACGATCCATGCACCAGACCCTTCAAGGTCACATCACCTTGATGTTACTAAGCAACAACAAAAAAAACCAAATAATACGTCATAGTGGTGGGGGAAGGCCCAGAACCGGCTGTAATCTACTACTTGTATTACTTAATAATGGAATTTAAATATCATGATAAACCATCATATCGAACGGTGTGGAATGATCTGCAGAATTATAGAAGACATGCGAAAATAATCAAGAGAAGAAATTAGCAATGCCAAAAATAGCATGCGGGCTAGACGGATTGAATTGGGAAAAAATACAAGCAATGATTGAATTTATTTGTTATAATTCAGACATAGAAGTGTTTATCTATACGTCGCCGAGCATCAGGGACAACAAAAAACTTTGGGGAAATATAAGGAACAGATTTCATTGGATAGGCATGAGGAAGGACATTATTAATTATTGTACGAAATGCGATGCTTCCAACCGGAAAAAAACTTCACCACATCAGAAGAAAGTCCCCTAGAGTACTTTACTCATAAACGAGAACCTTGGGAATTAACATCAATGGATATGGTGGGACCCCTAGTTACTTCAACGAATGGAAATAGGTATTTATTAACATTCCAGGACTATTTTACGAAATACCCTGAAGCCATACCTATACCGGATCAAAAAGCGGAAACGATAGCACGTATTTTCGTGAAGCATAACATTTTGAGACATGAAACACCTAAAAGGCTACTGACAGACCGAGGAGCAAATTTTACATCCCACCTATTCCAAGAAGTGTGTGAAGTATTGAAGAGTGAAAAAATCAAACTTCTAGAGACGCCCCTACGACAAACGGGCAGATTGAAAGAATGCACCGTGTTTTAAAGATATGTTGTCGCAATATATTTGTAAAAGTCAACCAGATTGGAATAATTGGATACCGTTTGTTCTGATGGCTAATCGAGGGTGCATGCACAGTTCAACTAGTTATAGCCCATACTTTCTTTTACATGGCCGAGATCAGGTACTTCCTATGGATAGCTTCATTAGATCCCAGAGATTAAAGTATCATTATGACGAAAATTATGTCTCGGAATTTATGACTAGGATGCATTGAGTACACTCGAAAGTTTATAATAATACTGAAAAAACAAGGGAGATATATATATATATATATATATATATATATATATATATATATATATATATATATATATATATATATATATGTTTAGAATATGTTTCTTCCGTTAATCAGCTGTCGCCCCCATACGAACGACAACTCTCAGAAGTTGAGAAACTTGTGCAATTCAAAAATTATGTAATGACTGTAATGACTACATTACGGACATTATAGCGGTATCAATTAGGGACGTGTCACAATGCCCGGAACCGGAATCTGGATACTCGAGTGTCGATGCCCAAATAAAATTGATTCAGCGAAACGAAATAAACCTCAGGTTTGGACTTGCTTAATCGAAATAACACGGTTAATCATCCACTGCGGAATGCATTGCCACAGTTTGGTAGTGGCCGGGGGACTTTCAAATGTTGTGCACCGAATCAGGGCAAACTAATGTTTATCACTACATCGTTATCGAAGTATACGGTTGTATCACCAGGGTATAGGGGCTATAGTGATGAACGAAACTACCACAGCTTCGCTGACCATCGCTAGGACGGTGATTGCAGAAGGTACATGTAAAGGCACTACCTACCACGAAGGAGGGAGTACCTGGGAATATGTAATCAATACCCCGCTTCTATAAAAATTCAAGCGAGTGATTATTGGGCCAAAATCAAAATGGACGAAAATACGAGATACACCTGGTGGGAGGAGTAACCTGCCCATTTCTAACAGGATACTGATTCGACACGAGGCTAGGAGAGAACGTTTGGAGAAGTAACACGCAAATCCTGTGTGAAGATGAATTGAGCTTACTTTATTGAGGAGAAGCGGAACTGCTAAATAATGAAATCAATAGGGAACGCTATGTAATAGTGGAAAGTGAAGACAAGATATTTGCTCTCACTTTACTGAAAAAGGGAATAATGTTTCATGCCGAAATATGACAAAGCGAGCACCCTTGGATAGTAATCTGAAAGAAAGAAACAGGAAACGTATTAGACCCATATATGGAGATACTACCATACAATACGGACCTGATGACATATCGTCCCTCCAATGCCAAAACCGCAAATGTCAAATGTTCGGTTTTTCACCTATGTGCACCGGCAATAATAATAAATTTCAAAGATTTCAATGCCAAAGGCACGAATTCGTCTGTGAGCCTACACCCCCTCCACCAGATGTTGGCTGTTTCGCGAGAGTGTCAACTTCAGTTTGGTTCCAACGCCTGAAGCGCGAATGTACTTAACTGAACTTTATTCGTGGTTTTGCCGTTGTAACTTCTCCTGCATTTTCAAGTAGGTTCACGAATGTGCCACATTCGTGATTTTGGCAGTGTTGTTGATAGTGTTTACGCTTATTCGTTGTTTTGGTGCCTTATTTTTTTTTTGAAAAAAAATGAGTAGTAGTTCCCGTACAAAAAGATTAGTGCAGCTTGGCAGGAAATTAAATGGTAAGGAAATAATTTTATATTATTTTATGTATTATAACACAATGTACTTCATTTTCAGCAGAATCAAATGAAGAATTGTTTTTTTGCAATCAGGGCATCATGAAGTTATTCCTCGTACTTACGAAAATCAAATTCCAGAAGATCCAGCTCGTTCTGAAGATTTGTCTGAGCCTCCAATGTATACTACAGGTAGAGTATTTGATCATAATCAGGTCCTGAATTAATGGCCATGGAAGGTAAACTCTCGATGGCTTTGGTTTGATAGTCGAATCACAGTAGTTAAAAGTGTTGAAATATTGAGCGTTTGTTCTTCAGCTTACTTATAATAATTCACTGTTTATAATTTATTTCTTATTGGTTTCAGCTACGAGCTATTTGACACAGTTACCAAAAGAATCTTCTGAAAATAATGCTGTTAATAATTTGGAACTATACGAAACCAAAAATTTGCATCCTGAAATTCTCCTGAAACTCAACTGTTGGAAGATTTAGATTTCTCCACTTCATCATCTGACAACTATGAACCTTCATCAAGCTCTTCAGAAACAGACAGTATTACTTCGGATTTAAATTCAGATGAAGAAAAAGAAGACCATTCCAACCAGATGACTGAAGATATCAAGCAGAAGAAAATGTCTAAAAGAAAGTCAAAAAATCCGGCGCAATGGAAAAAATATCCAAAAAGCTAAAAGAGTTCGAGGAGAATCATATACTGGGCATTGTGGAATTCAAAAACCACCTCGACCTCTTTTAGTACCTCCATGTGTGGCAAAACTAAAACATAAATGTAAGGATTTGGTTGATGACCAGGACCGAGAAAAAATATATAGAGAATTTCGTAGTTTAAGTTGCTCTGATTATCAGAGACAATTTCTGTGCAATCACATAGAACAGAATCCAAAGAAACGCACTACACGAAATGGAAGAAAGTTTACCGTGTGTAGAGAATTTTTCATGGCTACACTAAATGTCACTGATGCTTTTATGAGAAGTTCCATTAAAAAACGATCTTACAGCGGAATACTTGAAACAGATAGACGCGGGAAACATATGCCTGTAAACAAGTTACCCGAAAATAGTGAAAAATATATACGTGACCACATTTTGTCTTTTCCGGCAGTCGAGTCACACTACTGCCGTAAGAAAAGTACAAAACAATACTTGGACGCATCTTTGAATATTTCTATAATGTATAGAATGTGCAAAGATATTTGCAATTCAGAAAGTTCAAAGACCAGTTACGATGGAGAAGTATAGACAAATAATCAAAGAATATACTAATTGAACACTCTGAAAAAGGAGGCGTATTTTAAGTGCTCATTCAAACATTTAATTGGTGTTTTCTCAAAACTACAAATTTGCACATTCGCGGTTTTGGCATTGGAGGGACGATATGTAAACAGTTATTTTCTATACGTAGAACAAGCGTATGAGAGGAATCTGGAAAAACTTCATTTAGATACAATTCATCGGAGATGTCTGGTACATCGAGAAGTACTCAAAAACCGTTTGTTAATGGCACCCGTGATACCAACCTTGATTAGTCAGATAGTCCAGGAGGATGGAGGACATGTTGGACGTGTACTAGGGGAAGTAAATGAAATGTGTACCGGAATCATCAAGTATTAGGCGAACCGACAAATGTTACCACGAATTACCCATAGAGGTAAATAACCAATCGAAGTTTATGGCCCCCGTGACGCGGATCATTCAAGATCACGCCGAGGAAATAGACTGCAATGGACTTATTCCATCCTTGTATTTTATAGACAATGAATGGATTGGCCTAGCGCCATACCCCTCGATCAAGAGGGCGCAAAAGGAACTAGAAGTAGAGACGTCGCCGAAATTGAATTTTTCTTCTATATTCCTATATCACCAATAGGCTTAGCAGGGTTATATACCCAAGACGAAGTCCATAAAGCGCAGAAAATACTAACGCCAGGCAAGTAGTGGGACTGGAGACAACAGGGCAAGGATTTTCAACGTTAAACATATTCAATTCGGAAGAAATGTAGGAATTAGCCCATTCGACAATGAAACAAATATGGGGATGGTTTACCGACATCGGGATGTTTATGAGTGGTCTCATAGGATTCTATACCATATTCAAAGTAATCAAATATGCAGTTGGAGTAACCCTGAACGGACTACATTTATATAAAACAGTAGGTTGTGGCATCACACTACTAGCAAGTTTGTGGAGAAATCTTACGATGTGGATCATGTATCGTCAACAAGAATCATCACCACCAACTAACCCCGGTGAAAATTCTAGTACAGAAAACATAGACATTGAAAACGGAAAAAGTCCTATGGGAAGTCCCGTACCGCGAACAAACGTATATCCGGACTCATCCATCGAACCCCACTGGACGGAGCGGAACGAGAAGCGGGGCGCCAACGAGGCGAAATAAACAATGAACTCTCAATTAAGTAATGTCAAACGGCAATTTAGTGCCGTCCGAACGAATCGGAATCAAATCGACCAAAGATTAGCGGAAAGACAGAAAAGGTAGTCTTATAACACAGCATTCCGGCAACGAGACAACAACGCCAGTGTTTTTATAAAAAGTGCGTCGAAAGCTCGGGAGTGTCCAGTGAAAAAGTCAATTCCTAAAATACCGATACCCGCGTTCGACGATATGAACATAGTGATTAGGTCATAGAAAGATAAGAGTCTCTTAGAGGTAAGGCGAACCTCCATATAGTGAACAGGACCGGACTTAACTTCAGTGTAGGACCCCAGAAGAATTTGGCAGTTAAAAGTCTCTGGTTTTATATTTTATCATTTTTATAAACACCGGTTCCATTCACTTATTTTGGAAAAAAGTCAAGGCAAGATGTAGCCTTGGACTTTTTTCAGAGGAGGGAATATTGTAACAGTTCGCCTTATGAGAAGACGCCCTGTATTTTATTTTTAATTTTTGTGGTCTCACATATTTATTTGTCTGAATAGGAAAAATGAAAGTTCATGAAAAATCGAAAAATGTCGGAAGATTTCCAAAAGAAACGGATGTATATATGATTTGTACGTGCTAAAGGCATATTTCTTAGCCACAAGATACAGTGGGTTTCAGTCATAATCACTTTGTAAGCTGATTGATAGCTGAAGACACTTTGTTTATGAAACACAGTTGAATCTTTTGAAAAGTCAGCGATGAGCTGGGAACGGTATGCTTATAACGAATTAAAGATGGCCGATGGAAGATAAAGTCGAAAAACTAATGAAGTATTCGGATGAAAGGGGCAAACGAGAGTTCAATCCCGAGTTATTCGAATAGTGTAATATACGAGGTACTTTTGGGAGTTTGGGAAGAACATGGTTTTTCTTTTTTTTCCTTTTTGGTTGCCAGTTCAACTGAGTGCGGTTCTATTTTGGTGTCTTGTGTCTTCAGTAAACCATAAAAGTATTGGCCGCTATCTACAGCTAAACGGAGGAAAAGAGCTATTGGTGAAAAAGTTTTTGGGTTTTTTCGCCTGGTGGCTAAGTATACTTTTATAGAAATACTGTGGGTGAACATTTATTTAAATAGCTTGTCTCATATAGAGTTACCGAATGAAGGGCATGTTTATGCATATTCAATCGAATGCCGGTTCAGCATTCTCTTATGGTCGAACTATATTAATGTGTTCCTTCCGGTGGTTTATTTTTTTTTCGTTTACTTTTGTCGTTTATATCTTATTTGTAACTTTTGCATTTCTCATTTTTTTATTATACTTATTAAGTTTGAATACGGTGTATTATTGGCGGTAGTTATACTGGTAGGGGAAACAGAGGAAAAGAGAATCGTTGTATATTCATATCTCACATAAATGAGGGAATCCCCTGAGAAGAGTTCATATAAGAGGTATCATTGGCATATCCCAACAAAACGCCTGGAAGGACTCAAGTGAAAAAATGTTCTATTCTAAATCAGTGCCTATTTGATGAGGAGAAGCTAAGCCAATGATCACTTCTGCAGGCAACATCTAAGATAGTCTTCTAGTAAGTATCATTCTCCATTTCTAAATTTCATATGGTGACAGCGGTTGCTCTAATTTTAAGTTTTGACTATAGTTTTCCTATCAAAACAAGACTATATTCATCTGATAAATATAAAGATACAAGGTTTTTTGTTTTCCTCGATATTAAGCTTTGTTACAATGGCGGCTTTATTTGGGAAATAAATATTTCTATCAGAAATATATTCCGCTTTGAATACAGAGTTCAAACCCATCCTAGGGGTTACAATTCATCCAATTTTATATTGTCTCTTCTCATCTCAATTACTACCATGTCATCATCAGAAATGTTATTAAAATGGTCAGTAACTTGTTGTATTCATAAATTCTGCCTACAAATTGCAAATAGAAATCAAATGAAAAAATAAAATATTGATACTTAGCTTTCTTAAGTGGTTAACGTTTCGGAAACAATCTTTTGCCGTTTTCAAAACCTGTACTCACAAGGAAACTCCCCACTCAAACTGTATGATTTCTAATTTCACACGTGACAATTAGAGGAGAGATTTTCCTAGTGAATAGGGGTTTCGAAAACGGAGAAGGATTGTTTTCCGAAGCGTTAACCTCTTGAGAAAGCTAAGGTATCAATATTCAATTTTTTTTATTGATTTTAAAAATATATCGAAGAAGAAAGTAATACAAATCATGAAATTATGAAAAAACTACAAAATTTATTTGGTTCTCCGGAGCGACTTCATTGATTCCAGTAGCGCATTTGCTTTTTCAGTTGCAGGAAAACCCGAAAAAAACTGCAGCACCAGATCTTGATCTGGTGCTGCAGATCTATTTTGATCAATTTCTTTACGATGGTGTTTTCTTTCTTTGAGTTTCAGTAAATTCACTTCAGTTCTATAATTTTTGAACATCTTGTAAGCCTAATGTATTTTAACCTCGTTGTCATACCATGGTACACTATTTGACTTCAAAGTGTATATTTCTGGTGCAATTGAGTCAATAACTATGGGAGAGCAGAAGGGCCACATATTTTTTATTATTTGTTTCTTGGAAATTACGACTTTGAATCTCAAAATTTCGACTTCTACCTCGAAATTTCGACTTTATTCTCAAAATTTTGAGTTTCATCTCGTAATTTCGAAATTACGGTTTGACAACCGGCTTTGCTCTTGATACATGAGCTCAAATGTATAGAAGATGTAACCTTGCATCACCTTTCCTCCTGATAATTCTTATATGAGTATGGAGTTTCATACTTTCACATTCAGTTCATATAATCTCAAGTATTCCAATAAGTAGTATTTGTTGAGTTTCAAGGTGATAATGACAAGTAACTAACAATTCAAGCAGTGAGTGCTGTCATCGTCATAGAGGTGAACATATTTTTATATTCTAAAACTGTAATTTCACTATTTTTTGTTCAATGGATAATTTGAAATTTGACATTGGAAAGATTAATTTTGCAATTAAAAAAAATCTGTTTAAAATCTGTTTTTCCGAACGAATGACAACCAAGCACAAGTCGAAACTTGTGCGAGCTAAGGATTAACGGAGTCTTACCTTTTACCGTGAGATTCCTAACACAACAATCTGGAGTTTTAGAGCAGAAACCCATAAAAATATGTTTTTCCGTTAATCAGCTGTCACCCCCATATGAACGATAACTCTCAGAAGTTGAGAAACTTGTGCGAGCTAAGGACTAATGAGGTCTTACCTTTTAACGTGTAATTCCTAACACGGTCGCAGAATCATCCCAGCTTCTCTCGAAGAAAATATCTGCTCGAGGCGTGAATCGAAGACACGGTCTTTCGATTGTGAGTCGGGCGCACTACCACCGCGACCAATTCCACAATAACATCATCGATTGCCGATAAGGGCTATAAAATTTAAAAAATGTCTATGCTTTCTACACGAAATGATAAATTCATCGAAGTAGTTTTATTGTGGCTTCCAAAACATGTCACAGAGTAATTCACAGACGACATTATACGTGAAGTGAATTCATCCAAAGCTGAATTCATTTTTACATATATGGGTCAAAGTTGTTATGATTATCCTGGTGGCAGGGCATGCTCATTGATAAAATTTGATATTTTCGATTGAAGTTATTGAGTACGTCTTTATTATCTTTGTAAATAGTGAAAATATGGTATATTTTCATGAAATATGTATCAACCCTCTCGCTTCAATAATAGTCAAATTTCTAAGTGAATGTTTTTTCCATTTACAACATATCTCCCAAACTTATGAATGTATTTTGTATTTTTTCAGAGCTGTTCATCCTGCAAATATGTGGATGCATATTTATTTTTATAACTTCAAATATGTGGAGCGTAAAAAATAGTAATATCGCACCTTGAAGATGCGATATAAGAAATAGTATGACTACCAAATGATAAATTGGAGATATTCGAGGAACCTATGTTCGATCATTCATTCATTAGCTATCATGAGCATACATATAAGCCGTATGATTCACCATATTACGAAAATTCAGATGAAATATGAATTCCAATCAGTTTTGAAGATCTTATACTGAATACAGGGGACAGTTACATTTATATCGAGGGAAAGTTCACACCATCTGATGCCACGAAGCGGTGCTACCTATCCAATAACGCCTTGCCTTTCTCTTTGATGAAACTCGATATGAAATGGGTGGTGAGCAAGTCGTTGTTGTTCGAAAACCTGGTATAACTACAACAATGGAAACGATGATTCGGTTGAACACATGCAAATTCACTACTACCGATAGGATGAGGTCTTGATATGAATAAACAAGATATTTTGGATTCCGTCAGCAATGTATTCAGCGGCAAATTACCCGTGAAGTTTCTCATGGATTCCGCTTAAGATTACAATAAAGGGATATTGAATGTGAAGCAGGAGCTCATTTTGATTATAGCACGCTAATTCAAAAATTCATTCATTGGAGAAGTCGATGCAGATTTGGAAATTAATGAAATAGAATGGTGAATCAGACACATTGTGCCGGAGGATCGCCAGAAACTGAAACTATTGAATTGCATCAATAAAAATGGTAATAATGCTAAAGTGGAGGTGGCTTATCGTATGTGGGACCTTCATGAATTACCAACACTTCGTGATACATTCTCAAATATATGGGCTGTGAAGACAACCAACAGTTTCGAAAGACCACGATATATCATTATCGGCTTTCAAAATACTGATTAATCCGAAAATATATCAAAAGATGTAACTAAATTCTAACATGTGAATGTTAATAATATTCAAATATTTATTAACTCTAAAGTATACCCATATGAGCGTTGGAATCTGGAATTCGATGAGAAGTTAGACTCATTAGCCTACTATGCATATGAAAACTTCCAAGGCAGCTACTACGATGGAACTATGAGTTATCCGATGATGGATATTGACAGTTTTCGCAACAATCCATTATTCATCATCGACTGCTCCCTTCAACCCGACGCTATGGAGTCATCCACTGTCGACATCAAAATAGAATTTGAAACACGCAAGGTGAAGTTTCCAGCAAACACCAAAGTATATTCATCCTCCACGATGGTGTTTTATCTTATAATGCTCTTAATGGCTCTGTTCAGACTGGATTGTAATAAGATGTACATGACATGTACCCATATAGCAATAAATATTCCAGGAATATTTCATCAATATACATTTAAGGATATTTCACTATGCTATGAATACGCCATGGATAGATATATATTCATATATACAGTGTGTCTCCCTTCTCATCAAAACACCCCCGTACCTTCCGTAATATTTGAGGTGGAACGATGAAGCTCGCAGGACTGATGGGAATGCTCAAAATGCACCTACCACCTGAATGGGGTTGGCCAAAGTGATATACACTGTCCGACACTCGCGATGGAACACCCCCGTATCTTCCGTAATAATTGAAGTAGATTTTTTTTCTGGTTTTGACATCAAAAAATGAACGAAATTGTTTAAGAGAAACTCGACATTTGTTTTCACATAAATAATTTATTTTTCATTTTGTTATCAGGAAAGTTATTCCTACGCAATAAGAGAGAAAATGGTAATTTTGTAAGAGGAACGGAAACATGTTATCAGTGATGTTTTAGGATGGTTCATATTCTCATTTTCCCATTATTTTAAAAAAAAGGATATTTTGTGGCGAGACATGTTATGCAGTTCAAAATTCTTTTGAAGTACTACTTTCAAAATCACATTTTCAATTAAAAAATGAAACAATCAATTTCAAATGATTAAACTTTTAACAATTTTATATTTCCGTGCCTTATATGAAATTTCCCTCCAATCGAACACATTTTTCTATGCGCCTTCTATTATTTCCTCTAACCCTTCTCAGTTCTCTAGGTATGATTTCTCTACACGCTTGTATAATTCTTGCACGAAAATCTTCCTCATTTGTTAGTCTATCCTCATAAACTTTATTTTTCAAGTTTCCCCATAGATAAAAAAGATCCAGTGGAGTAAAATCTGGGGATCGTGGTGGCCATACTACGAGAGGGCTATTGGGTCCTATCCATTTCATAGGTAGATTCCTATTCAACCAAACCCTCTTTATGCCACTATTGGGAACTGGTGAACCATCTAACTGAAAAATCATGCTGTGTCTCACGTTCAAAGGTAGTTCTTCCAACACATCAGAAAATACATTTTCGAGATAATCAACGAATAGTCGTCCGTTTAAATTTTGATCGAAAAAAAAAGGGCCCGATAATATTTTCGTTCAGGATGCCACACCACACATCAACTTTCTGAGATATTTGGTCTCTACAATTCACCACCCAATTTGGATTTTGTTCAGCCCAAATCCTCATGTTCTGGGAAGATACAACACCATTCGTGGTAGAGGTATTCTCATCACCGTATAAGATATACTTTAAAAAATTCCTGTCATTGAGATAATTTTCCTGCATCCATAAACAATACTCCATACGGCGGATTTCATCTCCTTCGTGCAAAGTATGTGAAAGTTTGGGTTTGAACGCATGCATTTCATGCCTCTTCAAACAATTACATATTTTACTGCGGCTCATATTGAGTTGAAGCGATAAGTTTCTCAAAAGAATTCTAGGATCAGCTTGATGAGCCGCCAATATCGTATCATCATCAATATGTTGTTTTACAATTTTTCTGTCCTTTGTTACTTGGCCGGTGCTCACGAATAGATTATATACTTTATGTACAGTTCCAGGGTGTACAGCTACCTCCAGCGGGTGTCTTCTATTATATTCAGCGGCCGCTTCACGATAAGACCTCACCCCCTCACCAACAATTAAAACAATTTCAATTTTTGCTTGAAGTGACAGACGTGCCATGTTGAAATTTGTCAATCAAAATGAGCTTATATCAGTTGAAATGGAAACTTCATAAATATTAAAATATGAACAGGAACTCACGAGCAGAAAACAACTGGAATACAGGAACAACATCCAACACAAAAACAGGAACAGTAAACATAATGGGAAAAAAAAACACGGCAGAAACAACAGGAACAACGGTGATTCAAAGAACAACAATACTAGAAACAACAAATGCAATGAAAACTGGTCTGGGGGTTGATACAACAAGATCTTTCAACAATATTGTCAGGTTGACAGTAAATATCAATGAGCAACTGTTTTCCATGGTGATTTCAGGGCACCGCATGATTCAATAAAACTGATGTAAATCGATCCCTTCGAATGATTTCAGACAATTCTGCAAGTAGGTAAAATGATATAAATTCTACTTGTTTACCGAGTGCAATATTTTCTTTGAAAATTAACAGTTGTTTCGGTGTTGCAATGAGTATGAAGATCAATTTTGTTTCGGATGGTAAAATGTTTCCTCAATATTTTGATAAAGGACCCCGCACATTTCTTGTGAAAAATGGCTTGCCTTGATTTTGCCGAACTTTTGATATGTTGTAGTTCTTGATGTGCTGATTGAAAGTGTTCACAGCCAAAGCTCAGAATTGTACAGTTTTCGAGATGTGAACCTTTGAATATAGATTCTTTCCATTTTTTGCACTTTTTGCTCATCAATCGAGAGCTCTCACTTCTGGTTGGGATAGAATTTGGATGTTCAGCAACCAGAATTAGTTTTACGAATAATCTTTTTCAGTTATAATAGATGCCACCATCGATAATTTTTAATAAACTGCTTCACACTATCTCGATAATCTGAGAATGTGGTGCTGTGATATTTTCCTCAGATAGGCTCAAAATGGATGATGATAGCATCTCACAGCATCTGTATCTTTCATACCTGAGAGTACTCTCCAGATAGAATGAAGGGGTTCAGGTATTGAAAGCGAACTATTTGCGCCGTAATATGTTTTACCTAAAAATGGGGTGTTCCATCGCGAGTGGCGGACAGTGTATATCACTTTGGCCAACCCCATTCAGGTGGTAGGTGCATTTTGAGCATTTCCATTAGTCCTAAGAGTTTCAACGTCCCAACTCGAATATTACGGAAGATATGTGGATGTTACCATAAGAAGTGAGACAAATTCGGATTTTTCAGGACTGGAATTTTTTCATAAAAAAAGTGTTTTCGTAGTGAGTTTGTAGTCCTGATCAAGAATCTGAAGAATTTTGAAGAAAATGGGTGTTCCATCGCGAGTGGCGGACACTTTGATCAACCTCATTCAGGTGGTAGGTGCATTTCGAGCATTTCCATCAGT
Source organism: Leptinotarsa decemlineata (assembly GCF_025532065.1). Taxonomy (NCBI): domain Eukaryota; kingdom Metazoa; phylum Arthropoda; class Insecta; order Coleoptera; family Chrysomelidae; genus Leptinotarsa; species Leptinotarsa decemlineata. The sequence continues at coordinate 18,157,994 of NW_027412533.1, forward strand.
TCTGAGAGTTTCATCGTTCCAACTCGAATATTACGGAAGATACGGGGGTGTTTCCATAAGAAGTGAGACAAATTCGGATTTTTCAGGACTGAAATTTTTCCAGGAAAAAAGTGTATTGGTAGTAAGTTGGTAGTCCTGATCACGAATCTGGAGAAATTTTGAGCCTATTTTGCCCACTAATATGTTTTACCGTAGCCACTTCCATTGAAAAATGACGGTTGAAGTGAGGTCCGCGACAAAGTGAGGACCAATATACGGACCTCACTTTGTTTCGTGAATCAAATAGTTCTAATGAGGGTCTCACTATGAAATATTGTCATTTCGCAAAAGACAAAATTGGACCTCATTTGGTATGAAAACCTGTTCACCGCATATATTTTAGTTCAATGGTTAGACGCTTGAGGTCGCTGTTCCTCCCGTATATTTTCATTCGTGTATTCGTGTATTAACGCTGAAAATAGCCGTCCGCGCGCCACTTTTACGTTGCGCGCATGGCCTCTAAGCGATTACGTAACTTGAAAATATTTTTTTTGAGGTACTCAAAGTGAAAAGAAAAATTTTAAAATTTTGTGTTATGATATAAACACCATAGAGAACTGATTCACGTTGGAATTTTTCATTAAAGTCAATTTTTCAATTATCTAGACAATTGTTAATTAATAAAATTTTTTTAAACTTTCTTTATCGTTCAAAGTGAAATGAATATTCGAATGATTACCGTGAAATTTCTTCGCTTCGTGTAGCCCTTCTCAAGTACGAAAGAAGATTGCATGATGAAAGTTCTGAAAATTTTAATATTTCGTTTATAATAATTTTTTAAAGTAAACAAAAGAAAAAAAAACACAATAATATTATAGAAAAATGTTATCTTCATTCATCATTATTTTATCTTTTTTATATCAATGAAAGACATTTATAAACTGGAACAAATAATTTTTATTTCCATTTGTTTATAATTTTTTAATAAACAAGTAGACTACTTCAAAATTTAAAGATTTTTTTTTACAATTTTATAGAGAACTGTCAATTATAATTTTATAGAATAAAAATCTCAATGATAATATTTAATTGTTAAAAATCGTTTCTCTATATATCTACTGTTTAAATTATCAGTTAGGACATTTTTTCCTCTTCTAAATTGATAATTAACAGTTCTCTACAGAATAACAGGAAAGAACAATTCCATCGTTTATTAACTTGACTATTTGTTATAAACAAATTCCACCCTTAGCTTTATTTTTTTTGAAAGTTATGAAAGTTACAAAAACAACCACGAGCATAAAAATGCCATGAACAATTTTTTCCATTATTTATTTGATTTTGAAAATACACTTGCTTTCAACTATTAGAGATACGACAATGAACAATCAGATAATTTTTATAGATAATTGAATTATCTTTCAAATGTCATCTTGCATATATTCTTTATTTATTGTTAATTTGTTGTTTCAGGCATTTGTTTATGAAAATTAACGATTTCCTCGAGTTTTTTCAACTATTCAGGCTCACAGCTCAGTAAATAATACGAAAATTTTGGGAATTATTATATTCCCACCTAATTGCTTATTTCTATTACACTGAATTCTAGTTTGTAATTGAAAGAATGCTTTAGACATGCAACAATTTCATTAAAAAATATAAGGACACGAAGTAAGGATGATATTGTTGAGATATGATATTTATATAACTGAAAGCAGTTTATTCGTTTCAAAGATAAAATTTTAATCGTAATATTACAATTAGCGGCGATAATATTCGTTATTATTATATCAAGAATAATAAAGCAGTAAATTTATTTTATTAATTTCGCCCTTTTCCTTTGATTTTTGGGTGGGAAGTTTTTGAAGTATGTACTTGCAATATCTAGGTTTGAAAGTGAACGTGAATTACATCGTACCACTTTAAGGGAGAAGAGTTTATCCAGCATCGCTGACGCCATTTTATGCTGATGTTGCTGAATCGACCTGAAGACTGAACTCCATTTATAAATTAGTCAGTTGCTAGATTTCATACAGTAAACATCTCTGTAATTTCGAATTTTCACAGTTTGTAATTGAAATATATTTTTTAAAAAGTGACTTTGCGTGTACGTTGATATATTTGGCGCAGTCGTGGTAGGATTATCAGAATTGTTTCGAATCGTTCGTGCAATTTTCGTTTCTACGATTAACTGATTTTCGAACTGATATCAACTTGGTGCATCGCTGTTTTGACTTTCTGTTTTGGAGTGGCTTCTCAACTACCAGAACACCCAGTCTATCGCAGACCCGTACACAGCCTGTCGAGGAGCGTATCATCGAAATTTGGGACCAACATAGCCCGAATTCGCAAGGAGCAACGGCCTGGAAAAGACAAAATTGCTTAGCCAGTCGTCGACCTTATAGAAGGATAAGTACGAAATATGCACACAGTCGCTTTCATATTTTTGTAAGTACAATTGTTCATGTCTTTTGACGATTTAATCAACAATCTTGAAAATTTGAATGTGAATTCGCCTTTAACTGACTCACATTTACTTTTAACTCCTAGTTCTAGCCAAACCACCCATTCACATACAACCAATTCTATAAATTCACCTAATAATCAATCAATAATAATGAATCAATTCAGAGCAGAATACCTTAACTGTATTCCTGAATTTGATGGTAACCCTAATGACCTCACAAGATTCCTTTCAGTTTCTTATTAGTCAATGGGCTATGCTTGAAGACTGGCAGTAAACAAATCTAAAGCAAATGGAACTTCAAACGTTCAAGCCAGTCTCTATATACCTACACAGTAGGTTTAATGGACTGACGCCTATCAGAAAACAACTACTCCCCTGGCTAATACCACGAAGGGCGTTGGATTATAGCAGACAGACGTCAGTGCAGGAATCTTCACAGAAAATGTCCTGCATATGCAATTGGCAATACAACTGAAATAGTCGACCTTCAATTATGGAACGGACACACTTGCAGACCGGTTTCGGGCTCATTAGCCACTCCTCAGGGCAAGATAGTGACCATCATCGACCTAAAGTCAATGATATTCCTCAATTGAAAATCGGAAATCTCTCAGAGTATTTCATTCCTCTTCCGAAGTTGGAGCGAACATCAAAAATGTCACTCCATCTAGTGGACGAGGTACTAACCAACTGCATATCCGTAATTTGCCCGTTGGATTATATCAGACGCCTGTCTGATATAATCCAACGCCCTTCGTGGTATTAGCCAGAGGAGTAGTTGTTTTCTGATAGGCGTCAGTCCATTAAACCCACTGTGTAGGTATATAGAGACTGGCTTGAACGTTTAAAGTTCCATTTGCTTTAGATTCCTTTCAGTTAGCGAATCAATTTTAACACAGTTTTACGACAATGCAAACCCCAATAACTTTCAGAATATTTTTTTGGTAAATTCCATTATTTCCAAATTGAACGGCAATGCCAAAACGTTAGTTAACATTCAAGGTGCGAAAGAATGGAAAGATTTGAAAGATATTCTCACTAGAAATTTTTCTGATCAACGAGATGAAGTTTGCCTCAATAGAGATCTTGTAATGATGAGACAATCTAATAATGAAAATGCTCAAAGTTTTTACGATAGATGCCTCAATATCTTGAATTTGCTTTGTAGTTTTGTTAACGTTCATGAAACTACAGATGCCGCTGAAGAACTTAAAAGAAGTTCATACCAAAATTTAGCTCCCAAAACGTTTCTATCAGGGCTTAAAGAACCTTTAGGTACTACAATTAGATGCATGAAGCCTAATTCACTCAACGAAGCATTACAGTATGTCATACAAGAAGAAAATGTACATTATTTTCAAAATTTTTCTGATAAAAACAGTACAAAAACTAACCCAATGCAAAGAATGCATCAACCTCAAAGACCTATCAATATTCCTCAACAACATATTCAAAGATATAATAATAACTTCAACTCGAACACTCCCAATAACTTTTTTCGTAAACAAATGAACTTTCCATCACAACCAGTTCAAATACAGCAAAGACCTACCCCAATGAGTACGTCTACTAGAAATACTCGAACTCAACCCAATTCAGTGAATATATCATCAAGAAATCCTAATACTGCACTACGGTCATATTTTCAGAATCGCGGACCAAGAAATTTTGTAAGCGAAGAATTATTCAATACTGAAACAAATGAGCTTGACCAACAAGTTGATACTGATCAACATAATGAATATATTGATACTGATCAATACATTGATAGTGACCAATATAATGAATATGACGAATTTCAAGAAATTAACCCTGAATGTCGAATTCAAATGATCAATAATGCAGAACGAACAGAAAATGAAAATGTAAATTTTCATTAGTCGCCTCGGAAAAATTAAAAAACCCTCAAATAATTTCATTCAACTCGTCAAACTCTAGTGAATTGTCATATATTGTTTTTCCAGAATACAATATTAAAATTTTGATCGACTCTGGTTCCACAAAATCATTTATCGATCCTGAAATTGCTTTCAAATGTTTCCCAAACTTGATAAGAAATGACCCATTTGTTGTGTCTACAGTATTTCAGAAATCCTCACATAAATACAGTACAAGCATTCCAGCATCTAAAATATTCAATTTGCCAAAACCAATGAAATTAAAATTCTTTCTTTTTAAATTTCACAATATTTTTGATGGTCTCATTGGCCTGGATAACTTAAAAATCTTACAAGCCAGCATAAATTTTGATAAGGGATATTTATTGACCCCATTCTCAAAAATTAAGCTTCTGTTTCATAAGACAAGCAATGAATTAAATCTGATTACGATAGCACCTAGATCCGAACAAGTAATCAAAATAAAAACGTCTATCTCTGACGGCGAAATAATAATTCCACATTATAAAATTCATAACTGCAAAATCCCGCAATGTCTCACTATCGCAAAACAAGGATATGCGCTGACAACTATTTTAAACAATAATACTAGTCCAGTGACATTAGACTTTTCCAAACCATTAAATGTTGAAACTTTTGATAATAATGAAATGCAAAACATTGATTTGAATAATATTAATGTATCAACTGACCACACACTAGACCTTACAAAAATTAGAACAGACCACCTTAATTCGGAAGAAAAAGCCAAAATCCTAGAAATTTGTAAAGAATATTCGGATATTTTCTACCAAGAAAATACTCCCTTGACATTTACCAGCAAAATACGACACCATATACGTACGACTGATGACGTACCGGTGTACACAAAATCTTATCGATATCCTTTTATCCATAAAAAAGGGGGTCGAAGCCCAAATTAAACAAATGCTTGCCTCTAAAATAATTAGGCCCAGTAACTCACCATGGTCGTCACCTATATGGGTTGTTCCCAAGAAGGTTGACGCTACTGGCAAACAGAAATGGAGAGTAGTCATCGACTATCGTAAACTTAACGAAAAGACGATTGACGATAAATACCCTCTCCCTAATATTCATGACTTACTCGATAAACTAGGAAAATGTCAGTACTTCACGACATTAGACCTAGCTAGCGGCTTCCACCAAATAGAGATGGAAGAAAAGGACATAGAGAAAACAGCTTTTAATACAGAAAACGGACATTACGAGTTCCTGAGGATGCCGTTTGAGCTGAAGAACGCACCAGCCACGTTCGAAAGGGTGACAGATAACATCCTAAGAGGCATACAAAACGAAAAATGTCTCGCCTACCTAGACTACATCATCGTTTTCTCAACTTCACTTCAGGAGCACATGGAAAGACTTCGATGTGTATTCCAAAGACTAAGAGAATCGAATTTTAAGATTCAACTCGATAAGTCTGAATTTCTGAGAAAAAAAGTGGCCTATTTAGGACACATAATGACTCCCGAAGGTGTCAAACCCAATCCTGACAAAATAAATGCCTTCAAAAACTTTCCATTACCCAAAACAGCAAAACAAATAAAAGCTTTCCTTGGACTGTTAGGTTACTACCGACGTTTTATTTCAAATTTTGCGAAAGTTACAAAACCATTCACCAAATGTTTGAAAAAGGGTGCCAAAATTGAGCACAATGACGAATTTTTGACTTGTTTCGGAACCTGCAAAAATCTTTTAATAAACGAACCAATACTCCAGTACCCTGACTTCACAAGAACGTTTAACCTGACAACAGACGCCTCAAATGTAGCTTTGGGAGCCGTTCTTTCGCAAGGCCCTATAGATAAAGATCTACCGGTGGCTTTCGCGTCACGAACCCTCAACGATTCTGAACAGGAATACTCAGTAATCGAAAAGGAATTGTTAGCCATCGTATGGGCAACAAAATACTTCAGACCATACCTGTACGGACGAAAATTTAATATTATCACTGATCACAAACCACTTCAGTGGTTATTTTCATTGAAAGATCCACATTCAAAATTTATAAGGTGGCGAATCAAGCTCGAAGAATACCAATTTTCGATAATTTATAAGAAGGGGAAAGTGAATACAAACGCGGACACACTTTCCCGTGTAGAAATTCATACAAAGGAAACCAGATCATTTTGGGATGAACTAGATGAAATAATAGTTGAATCCTCACGTCTGGGCAACCCAACCACTTCCTTTGGAGTACAACCTGTACCAATAAGTCAAACAGACCAAAGTTTGAACACTCCTATATATCTACCGTCCAATGGCATTCTAACGATTGGTGAACCTGTACGGGACTCAGACGACTTTTCCATGATTGTCAATATTGGTAATGACCACAATGACACAGCGAATACTGTAAACGACTACCCTATCGAAAATAACCAACCATCTATCATTAACGACCGACCATTTATCGAAAATAATCAATCAGTTACCGAAAATACTCGATCAATAACTGAAAATAACAATAAAACACCCCCTGCCAACCAAGGTGACGAAAACCATACCATTCACTCTAACGCTGATCAACATCCTATTATAAACATCCCAATTGTAGATTACGCTGTCAATTACGGGCAAAATCAAATTGTTATAACATCAGTTCTACATTCACCTGCAAAAACTAAAATAATAATTTTATTCGAAAAGAAAAAACGCATACTAGTTCAGCTTTCAAAAAATAATTTTGAAAAGGACGTAATAGATTTCATTAAAGAATATATCAGTCCTGATATTCAATACCACTTGTATTTTGAGAATCCTGAAATATATGAACCATTTTCAGTTATTCTACAAACATACTTTAAAAATTCATCTATCAAGTTTAAAAAATGTTCAAAGAAGCTGATAGATATTACGAGAAAAAATGATATTGAGGAAACCATTAAAAACTATCACGAAGGTAAATCTAATCATTGTGATATAGATGAAACCCACCAAAGAATCAAAGAAGAGTACTATTGGCCAAATATGAAAAGTTCCATACAAACTTTCATAAATGAATGTGAACTATGCCAACAATGCAAATACGACAGAAACCCTGTCAAAATGCAAATGAATGTTACTCCAACAGCCGCAAAACCATTTGAAATTGTACATATAGACGTATTTACTTTCGAAAAATCAAAATTTTCAACCATCATAGATAGCTTTCCTAAATACGCCCAATCTTATATCCTGAACGCAACGACAGGTACAGAAATCGCTAACAACTTAATAAGTTATTTTTCTCACCATGGCGTACCTAAACAAATTATTCTAGACAATGGAACCGAATTTAAAAATTCCGTAATTACTGAACTTTTAGGACTTCATAAAATCAAAGTCCACTTCTGTTCCCCAAATCACCCCCAGTCGAATGGAATTATTGAACGATTTCATTCAACTATTATCGAACATCTACGACTACTTAATACAAAAGGGTTTTCAAAAACACCTATTAAAATGAAAATGATTTACGCGATCTTAGCTTCAATTCATTCCGCTACCAAACTCAAACCAATTGATATCATAAATGGACCTCCAATGAACCATTCGATATTAAACTCGATCAAATCTTATTGAATGACTATATATCGCAACACAGGGAACGAGCAAAATTGTTATACTCTCAAATTAATGCTAGTTTAGTTAAAAAGAAACAACAAATTACTGAGAAAATTAATAAAAATAGAGACGACCCGGCAATATTTAGAACTAAACAAAAAGTTTACACCAAAAAACATCTGAGACGAAAGAACGCGAATAAATTCTTGAAACCCGAGGAAATTAAAACGACTAACAAACGCAGCAAAGGTACACATGGACAATGTAAAACGTCCACTTAGACGACTTTATTCATTCGACAACTAACACTTGCTTATCATTGCAGATTACCCGGAATCTTAGCGACACCAGATAAGATAACGTTCAAAAACCTTAAAAACAATCCTGGGTTAATTCCGGTCAAACTTGGAACTGCAAAGGTCAGAGAATATTATCATTATACATTACTATGACTTGAATCCCATCATATCAGAAATCAATAGACTTAAAATGAAATCTGAAAATCTTGTGAATTTGATATCGAAAAATTCAGAATATGAAAAAGATACGTCCAACTACTTAAAAATATTAAAATTTATGGAGACCAATGTCGAAAATAAACTGATAGAACTAATTCCTCATCCGATGAGAAATAAAAGAGGAATGATCAATGGGTTAAGATCGATTTTTAAAGCAATTGATGGCAATTTAGATGCAAGCGATGGCGAACGCTATGAAAAACTTATTCAAGAACTAAAGCAAAATCAAGATAAATTGTCATCGAACATAATAAGGCAAAATTCTCTCGCTGTCTCTCTAATTGATAAATTTAACAACACTATTCAGCAAATAAATCATAACGAGAAATTGATTGAAATAAAAATCAATCAAATTTCTGAGATAGTCAAAAATAAAGTTTATCGAGAAAATTCAGATTTCATTAAAGACATAATAAATCAACTAATTAATATGTTCAAAATTATCAACTCTATTCTACAAGACATTGAAAACTCAATATCTTTTGCAAAAATCGGAATGATGCATCCAAGTATCATGAAAACCAAAGACTTTTTACGGGAAATAACTGATGTTCAAAACAGACTGAAGAGAAATCAACTACCAGTTGAAATCAGACTTGAGAATATTATGGTGATTGAAAAATTGATAAAGGTATATTGTTATCAACTAAATAACAAGATAACATACATCCTTCGCATAACTATAACACACCCTATAGAACTGAACCTCCACCATCTTTACTCAATCCCTATACCAAATGAGAAAATGAGAAAATAAGTACCTTTTGAAAAACGAATTGTACTACTCATTTATGGGCGACTCTTGTATGAAAGTACTTCCACTATTCTACATCTGTGACCCGGCCAAAAGATGCGATTGGAAATCAATCAACCAATATACAAACGATTGGAAGAGTCAAACCAATGGATTGGACTCTTACCTACCGAAGAAACAGTTAGACTAAAATGTCACCAGCAAGAAGAAGCCATCAAAGTCAAAGGTTCATACCTAGTCGACATCCCAAATACTTGCCAGATATCGACAAATCAAGAAGTTATCATCAATTATCAGCAGATCGATACCCAAAGCCAACCCATCCTGTTTCCCGACTCAGATATACAAGAAATTTCAAGAGAGAAGTTTAACTTGAGCCTTCACCTGAACAATGTAAACTTGGATGAGCTGCATGAAATCAGAACAGGGTTCATAGAAAACCGCCCTGCACTTCAAGAAAACTCTATAAGCCATACACCCAGTGCTTGGACAATTATAGTTTATGGGATTCTAGCAGTTCTACTAGCGTATGCCATATACGAGAAGATAAGAGACATCAATCCGCCTTCCAGAAGAAGCCCCCAGGAATCCATAGAGTTGCAGAATATTCAACTTCCTCAGTAATCCTCCGAAGTTGAATCTGTGAGGGGAGGAATTACATCGTACCACCTTAAGGAAGAAGAGCTTATCCAGCATCGCTGACGCCATTTTATGCTGATGTTGCTGAATCGACCTGAAGACTGAACTCCATTTATAAATTAGTCAGTTGCTAGATTTCATACAGTAAACATCTCTGTAATTTCGAATTTTCACAGTTTGTAATTAAAATATATTTTTTGAAAAGTGACTTTGCGTGTACGTTGATATATTTCGTGCTATTCTTTTTCCTTTTCGATTTTTTGCTCTTCTTTCTCTTCTGCTTCATCATATTCTTCTTGATCTCTAGATTCTTACATTTCTTCTTCTTCTGCTGTCTCATCTGGCTCCGTGTTTCTTTTAGATTCGGAGTCTGAATCTGCTCCCAATATTCCGTTAATAATTTTTTGATGAGCTGACTTCTTTCCATTTCGTTGATCAGTGACCATGCCGTATTCGAAATCCTCTTCTCGATCATCGGAGTCATTATTTTCATATTCATCTCGATAACAAAATTGGTCTGAAGTTCAATATCCGATTTCGCATTATTTACTGAGCTGTGAGCCTGAAAATTTGTAAAAACCCGAGGACATTTTAATAAACAAATGCCTAGAACAACAAATTAACAATTACTAAAAAATATATGCCAGATAACATTTGAAAGATAATTCAATTATCTACAAAAATGATCTGAATGTTTATTGTCGTATCTCTAATAGTTTGAAAGTTATATAAGCATTAAAGTCAACAAATGGATCAGCTGGTGTAACTTTTGCAGCACGTGTATTTTCAAAATTGACTAAATAAGGGAAGAAAAATTTCTTCGATATTTTTATGCTCTTGGTTGTTGCGAATTTGTTTATAACAAATTATTGAGTGAATAAACAATGAAATTGTTAATGGAATTTTTTTTTATTATTCTGTAGAGAACTGTTAATTATGATTTTAGGAAAAAAAATGTCTTCACTAATACAGTAGACATATAAAGAAACGATTTAAAACAATTAATATTATTATTAAGAAACTATTTTTAAATCAAAATTGACAGTTTTCTATGAAGTTGATTTTTTTAATATTGTAATAGTCCATTTCTTCATAAAAGATTTATAAACAAATTATTTGGTTCAGATTATAAATGTCTTTTATCGACATGAGAACGATTAAATAATGATAAATGAGGAAAAAAATGTTCGTAACATTATTGTGTTTTTTTCTGTTTACTTTAAAAAATTATTATAAACAAAGTATTAAAATTCTCAGAAGTTTTATCATGCAATCTTCTTCTGTATGTATCTAAGAAGGGCTCCACGAGGCGAAATAATTTTACGGTAATTATTTAAATATTTATTTTACTTTGAACAATAAAGAAAGTTTCAGAAAATTTTGTTAATTAACAATTGTCTGAATTATTGAAGAATTTACTAATGGAAAATTTCAACAGGAATCAGATCTCTATGGTGTTATGAATTTTTAAAATTTTTCTATTTACGTTAAGTACTTCAAAAAAGTATTTTCAAGTTACGTACTCGTAAAAATAATGAAGATACCGTTTCGGGAGTCGGAATTTTTTTTTAGTAAATTTCCTCCTATTCAATGATCTTTTTTTCGAAATTCAAAAATATTTATAGTTTACGAACTATGAACAACAAAACCGAACACTGCTTTTTAGAGTCTTCAATTGTGTATAACTTTAAGAATATTTTATGAACTAATTTACTTTTTTTTTCACAATGATCTTGACAATAATCCGGATCGAATGAGCCTAACCACTTAATTTTACTAAAAATATGTCCATTCAATACGAATCTAAACTTAAAGCCCAGATTAAATGATTGATTACAGTTGATACCAATGATTGTGAAATTGAAGAGACAACAAAATGGTCTTGTATTTGAATGTGAATGTATTACTGATTCAACTGATTCTATTCCATTTGTTGTTTTTGTTTTGGCATCAGTGACGTTCGAGAAAAAATATGAAGTCATAGGCAGATTCGAATTCAAGACATGCTGGCACACTATTGCTATGCCGTTTCACCACTTGTATCAGCTGTAATTTTCAATAATATTTTACATCAATTGAGTATGTTGAATTTCTCACTTCAAAGAATGGTTGAGTTTTGAATAGGTGATCGAATATATTTTTACTGGTTTTATCGCTTTTGATGAAGAGCTAAATGGAAAATTCAGCTCAATTAAAATCTCCTTCGACTTTTACATTGGTTTTTGAAAATGTTCAATTTCATCCACAAAACTGTTTCTCAATTAATAAAATAAGCGTTATGCCTCTGAAATTATAACAAAAATGTTGCTGTCGTTTTTATGTATTTGGCATTGGACTACTAGAAATAATCATTGGCTTCTTCTGAGTAGGGTCTGTTACTAACTCTCTAAGCCACACCTGGGAGCATCATGGCTATTTGTAGTTCCGCCAGCCATGTTACGTAGGAGAATCAATCCACCTTCAATTAGATAAATAATAAATGGGGGAGAATCTGAAAGCAATTATTCATTTAATAATTAATAACGAAGTTTGACTTCGTGATAATTAGCTATTGAAAGTATGGTTCGAATTCTCTGTCTATATACTGGGTACCAACGAAATCATATATAACACATGTGGCCATTTCTATCGAATATAGCATGATGTCACATACAGAAATATTGTCAAACTCGATGTAGGATGCTAACGTCGAAGTTTGCTTGGTTTTTGAATAAAAGTTTTCAAACTGAAGTTTTTGATTCACCCACGTACTTTTTATCAATTTTGTTTAAACGCCATTGTTTATATCATTTATCTCGAAAATCTAAATAGAAATTAGTATTTTTTGAACTTCGACTTCGAAATGACTCTCTTATACTACAAAAAGGTGTCGCAGATAGCAATCAGTTTATTTTTTTCTGCGAGTGAAAAAGTGAAAATGTCAAAGCTCTCATTATGGGAAAATAACTTCATAAAAATTACACTTTTCACCGGTACAGATAAATGGACACCACAGTTTCATTTTTTGTAGTAAAAGAGGTACACTTCGATGTCGAAGTTCAGAAAATACCATTTCCTATTTAGATTTTTGAGATCAATGAAGTGAAAATTGGCATATAACAAAAGTCCCTAAAGAGTTCGTTGATAAGTGAAAAATTTCAATTGTTGACTTTTATTCAAAAACTGAGAAAATTTCGTCGTTAGTTTCTCTTCATATCGAGTTGTTTGACGTCATAATACCGCCATATTCAAATAGAAATGGCCACATTGTTATATCGTTGAAAAAAAAATTATTTCTGATCAAATGGTTGAAAAAATATACAGAGTCCCATTGGACTCTGCCAGCTACAGAGTAGCTTTCAACCATTTGTAATTTGTACCTTCACGAAGTAAAAACAATTCTAGAGTTCAGGTTTGTTAATTAACAGGGTTTTTATGTTAACCTTCAGTTCATAAAAAATTATTAACTAACAAATGCATAATTAATGGAAAATTGAGATACAATTTTTTTTATCGCGGATTATTGTTCATTGACGTATTTGAAAACTATATGAATTTTTTCATTCCTCAATTTTCATATTCAATATGTTAAAAGACAAAGTTTTTTGCTGTGCCAGATTGACTCCCCGTAGGTGAAAGCCAGGCTACCCGTTTTTGGCTCTAGTTTCAGGGCTCTGTAAAAATTATAAATAATAGAGGTACTGCTCCGGAAGGCGAAACTTTGTTTTAGCATATTTGATGATCTTTTTTGATCTTCTTTTGAAATTGGAAAATTCTGAGTACTATTCGAGATATTCAGTAAAAAACAAACCTCAATTTTTTTTAACCTATTTGTTTATGACTTTCGTAATTTGTTTCAGTGCCTTTTCGAACTCATCCTTAAACTTTCTACGTGACAATATGAATATAATGACACCTTGATCGTAAATTTCGGAAACTATATAAAAATTTTAGGAGAAAATGGTACATGAACTAGACTATTGATCTCATTCCTGCCAAGTCCCTTGGTACTTTCATATTTTGGAATCCACAACCGGTCCAAAACCTCGTTATTTATGTTTTTCTGTCCATCCTGAAAAATATATTTGTGAAACTGAAATACTCAAAACATGAACAACATGTATTTTTTAGTTTATTTTGATCAAAACTAACTTAAATTACGCAGTAGTTTCCACGACGCAACAATCAAACTTTCATGAATCTTCGCTAATATACATTTATCTCCTATCCATTTTACATCCATCTGTTTCACATGTAGAAAACTCGGCAACGTTTAATGGACCTCACTTTGCCTTTATGATGAATTAGTACGTGTATATATGTCCTCACATTGTTAGGATCTTTGAAAAATATATACGGACCTCACTTCACTAGGAGAATAGTACAGTCCTCACTTTGTAGATGTATATTGAAGAAAAATAAATAATTTTCTATTCAGATTTTTACGAGTATATTTTCCATTTTTCTCTTGGAAAACAAGAGAGGCCGCGGCTAGGTTAAAAGTTAGATCATTCCCAGTCAACTCCTTCACCCGGTCCTCACTTGGTTAGGACTGAACTGTGTCCTCACTTTGATAGCTGGCGGTATATATATATATATATATATATATATATATATATATATATATATATATATATATATATATATATATATATATATATATATATATATATGGCTGGATGATATCTTCAGTAAGTTGATTCCGCTTTGGCATTGTTGTTTAAGGTGACTGATGTAAGCATCCCAATTCACTTTTTCATCGAAAACTATCCCGAAAAACTTGAGTTCTTTCACAAATTCAATCTGCTCACCATACACTTTCAGGATTGGTTATGTTGTAGGGGGTCGTTTAATAAATAACATATACTTATTTTGTACTGGAGAAAGTGAATCCATGTTGGGAGGACCATTGTTCAAGTTTGCTGATGTCGGTTTGTAGGAGTTCAGATGCAGAGGACACTGGTTCATTACCAAACATTAAATTTTTATTTCTTTTTTTTTTTTGTCTTTCATTACTTTGTTTCACACTTGTAAATATGGTTTAGGGTGCATTTACAATTTATGCGGGCAAATAATTTAAATTGTTGTTTTTCAAGAACCTTACTTTGATGAAATCCTACTACTTATTCCTACTATTCAAATCTACTCATGCCGATCCTGTCCTCTTTTTTTGTTTTCCTCGAATTTGTCGTTCCGAAATATATTCAAGGAGAGGAGCAGAGAGACGAAAAACCTTCGTCGTCGTGATTGGGTGTAAAAACTGCAATACAATTACGTCGTGGTGCGAACCCACAGAGTTACATGTGCGATTTTTCCTTGTCTAATAAGGAACTTCCACTCCTACCATACATCCTTCTGCCATACTACATCAAACAAGGTGAGTCAACTTATTCATTTTGCAATTGATTTTTTTATTCGTACTTTTATTACGCAAAGTTTGAGATCAAAACAAATCTCAGTGGTGAATCTGCGTCCCTATTTCATACACCGCTTAAAAAACGTTCATGGTCCTTCTTCGAGCCGGATGTAGTTTCTCAACATTTAGATTTGTAGTTTCAAACTTTGCAATAATATAAATTTTGAATGCAACCTAAATTTTTCTCGCGAAATAGCTAGATATATTTGATTTATTATTGTTTGCAACTTTGCATTTCTTCATAAACATTTATCTTTTTTTTTGCGTTCCAACCTCACAGTTCAGAAAACCATCGTTTCTGAGAGTTGGCTGACGTTTTTTCGCGCATTTTTTGTACTGGTGTTTTGGGTCAGATCTTTGTTATTTCAAGGTCCGGCATTGAATTATTTGTTTTGAAATCAGATTCATTTGATTTAACTATGAAGAATTCAAATGATAAGCTTGCTCGTACACGAGCATTGCGTTCTATTGCTCTTAGTCATTTTAAATGGATTGAAGAATCGTCAAAAAATGTTGATGACGAGGAACATAAAAATAAGTTCAAAGTCAGCTTTCGGAAGTTGAAAAAGGTAACCAAAGATTTTGAGAAACATCATAATATGCTTATTACTTTGATTGCCAATGAAGCGGATGAGTTGATTACGGAAAATAAAATATTCGACGATTTCACTAGGAGATGTGATGAGGTGGAAACTATTTATTTTGAATTGTTTGAACTCCCTACGGAAGAACAATCTGAGACAACGCTTCCTTCTGCCTCAAATAGTACTCTGATGCATTCTAATGACGTTTGTTGTTTGCCTAAATTGAAGTTGAAAACATTTTCCGGTGACATGACAGAATTTCCTGCGTTTCATCAAATGTTTATGTCCTCTGTTCATGTGAATCGTTCAATTTCTAACGTAGAAAAATTCAATTACTTGATATCTGTTTTGAGTGGTGCGGCACTGGAATTGATTGACGACATTCCAGTTACATCGGCTAATTATCAATCAGCTTATAATCTTCTCCTAGAACGATACAACAATAAACGGGAACAAGCTTTTACTCACTGGAGTAGAATAGAAGCCTGTCAAGCTTTGCGTACTGAAGATGCAACTTCTTTACGAAACTTAATTTTCACTTTAAAAAAAATATTTCTGTTTTGAGAATTATGGGTTTAGAAACAGATAAATGGGATTTCATTTTATCGTATATGTTGCTAAATCGTTTAGATTCACATACTCGTAAATGTTTTGAACAAAAACATGCCTCGAATGCTATTCCCAAATATGATGATATTCAATCATTTTTGGAAAAACAGTGTATTGCTTTGGAATCTGCAGCTGAAACTTCTAGTAAGCTGTTGAATTTACCAAAAAATAATAATAAATGCATTACTTCTAGTTCATCCTGCAAAAAAAAACAGTTTCAATTCAGCTCAAAATAAATCAGGTTTCCTTGTTCAATCTCACAAACAGTATAAGTGTTTTTTGTGCTCAGATGATCATATTATTTTTCATTGTCCAATTTTCAAATCGAAAGGTCCTAAACAGAGATTTGATATCGCTAAACAAAATAAAGCATGCATAAATTGTTTGGCCACTTCTCACAACACTTTGCAGTGTTCCTCTACTGGACGATGTAAAGTTTGTAAAAAATCACATCACACCTTATTGCATTTTGAAAATAAATTAAATACAGATTTGAATCAGAATTCGAATTCTCCTGATCCGTCAGGTTCTCGTGCAAACAATGAGGAAATTCCTCAACTTTCTCGAGTTGGGATGTTACTCAACTCTAATTATGAGGTACTATTATCTACAGCGATGCTCAAAATTAAAGATAATTTCGATCAGTGGCTAACTGTTCGTGCCGTGCTTGATTGTGGAGCGCAATCTTCATTTATTAGTAGATCTTTAGCCAATAAATTGGGTTTAAAAAAGTCTAAAATATCCATGTCATTACAGGGGTTGGGAGAAATGTATTCATCTTCTCAGTCGGGGGTCAGTTGTACCATTTCATCATTGACGCAACCTGAGTATTGTTGTACTTTGGAATTTATAATTATAGACAAAATTGGTGATGAACTTCCTTCGACATCATTTTCAAAATATGAGATGCCATTCACAGATCATCTTAAATTAGCTGATCCTGATTTCAATAAAAAATCTCGGATAGATTTATTATTAGGTAATGACATTTTTCCTTATATTTTGAAAGAAGGAAAAGTTTCATTGGGGGAAAATAAACCGGTTTATCTGAATACAGTTTTTGGATGGATTGTTATGGGTAAAGTACCTCAAATATCTGCTAAATGTGATACTATCAAAGTTAATTCATTTTTTACTAAAGTATCAAATCCAACATTGGACAATATATTACAGAAATTTTGGACTTTAGAGGAGGTTCCCGATATTAAGGTCATTTCGTCTGAAGATAGATTTTGTGAAAATTATTTTATCAAAACTACTACTCGCTACCCTGACGGCAAGTAGTTTTTCCTGCCCTTCAAATCAACAAATCTGGATTTTGGAAATACCCGAGAGATTGCTTTACGGCGTTTTCTTTCTTTGGAAAAACGTCTATCTCAGGATAAAAAATTATGTCTTTCGTATTCAAATGTTTTGAGTGATTATTTACAAAAAGGTCATCTCATCAAAGTACCACCTCCTCCGGTAACTGATTTGACTGATTATTTTTACATCCCTCATCACGCTGTCATAAAACATGAATCTTCGACCACTCCTCTTAGAGTTGTTTTCGATGCATCTAGTCATTCCGCGAATAAACCATCGTTAAATGATACTTTATATGTGGGTCCAAAGTTACAAAATGACTTGGTCAATTTACTTCTACGTTTTCGGTTACATTTGTATGTATTCACATGTGATATCGAAAAAATGTACCGAATGATTTGGTTAGCAGAAGAACATCGTAAATTTCAGAGAATACTGTGGCGATTTTCACCTTCTGAGCCTATTGCAGATTACCAACTCAATACCGTTACATTTGGAGTTGCTTCTTCACCGTACTTGGCAATACGTACCCTACATCAGCTTGCCAATGACTATTTAGAATATCCTCTGGCTTCAGAAGTTTTAAAGCATTCAATATATATTGATGATATTCTGGATGGTCATAATTCATTAAAAATCTGCAGTACGATGAAAAATGAAATAATTGAATTGTTGCGTAAAGGGGGTTTCGAAGCTCATAAATGGGCTAGTAATTCTCCAGAGCTATTACATGATTTACCTGAGTCATATAAACAAAATATAGATGTTTGTTTGGATTTGGAAAATAATATAACCAAAATTTTAGGATTACGTTGGAATCCCATCAAAGACTTATTTTTTTATTCTATTACAGCTGATCAAGATAAAATATGTACAAAGCGTAACATTTTATCCGAACTAGCCCGTATATTTGATCCCCTGGGTTTTTTGACTCCAGTAACATTCTTTGCGAAATTGATTATACAACGTCTTTGGTCGATGGGTCTCGGTTAGGATGATCGACCCCCTATTGATGTATCGAACAAGTGGGAAATGTTTAAGTCCGAACTACCTAAACTCCGGGAAATCAAAATACCAAGACAAATTATTACATTTGGTGGGAAAGCATACGAATTAGTCGGATTTTGTGACTCATCTCTTAAGGCATACTGTGGAGTCGTTTACGTTAGAACAACTTTTATCAATTCTGAAGCTAGAACTTATCTCGTGTGTTCAAAGTCCAAGGTTGCACCTTTAAAACCGGTCACAATACCTCGATTGGAACTTTGTGCCGCAGTTCTTTTAGCAAAACTAATGGAGTTTCTTCTAGATACTTTCAAAGACAAGATTCGTTTTGAAAATATTTTTGCCTTTACCGATAGCTCGGTTGCTCTTCAGTGGATCAAAGGTTCACCCCATTGTTGGCAAACATTTGTAAGCAATCGGGTATCTTTTATCCAGGAGCGACTTGCACCTAGTTTATGGTACCACATTTCTTCGGAATTGAACCCCGCTGATGGTGGTTCACGTGGTATATTTCCAAGTGAAATGATTAATATTACTTTATGGTGGAATGGGCCCCCCTTTCTGGAAAATCCCATTCACACTTGGCCTTTGGATAAATTTGTATCCGTGAAATCGGCAGATATTAATAAGGAGAAACGAAACATTGTTTTGAATATTATCGTGGAGAAACATTTCATTGATAATCTTATAGAATAATTCAACTCATTTTTTAAAATTAAAAGAGTAACTGCACTCGTTTTGCGAGCTATTCATAATTTCAAGAATTACAAATCTCGAAACACTGATTACCTCACCTCTCTTGAGCTATACCATGCGGTTGTTTGCTTAATTCGACATATTCAGTCTATATGCTTTGTTAAAGAGATAGGTTCAATAAGGAATGGTGTCCCACTTTGCAAATCTATTAGGTCATTGAGTCCGTTTATTGACGATAAAGGCTTGCTACGGGTGGGTGGAAGGATTTCTCATTCCGCCGCTTCCTATGATAAAAAATACCCCTTTCTTCTGCCAAATAATTCTAAATTCACCAACTTGCTAATAAATGAGGTTCATATTAATTATTTACATTGTGGCATACAATCCACTAATTTTTTCTTGTCACAAAATTTTTGGATAATTTCTGCAAAAAAGGTTATTCGAAAGGTACTGAGTAAATGTTACATTTGTTGGAAAACTCAACCCAAACCTTTACAGCCTCCAATGGGTAATTTGCCCAAATTCAGAATTTGTCAAGCCAAGACATTTTCCAATGTGGGAATTGATTTCTGTGGTCCCTTTTCTCTAAGAGCCTCTCGTTTGCGAGGAGCAAAAATACTAAAATCCTATGTCTGTTTATTCATTTGTTGTGCGACTAAAGCTGTTCATCTTGAACTTGTATCAGATATGTCCTCCGAGGCCTTTCTGGCTGCTTTACGTAGGTTTATTGCCCGAAGAGGCACCTGCTTGAACATATACTCAGATTGTGGTTCTAATTTTATAGGAAGTGAGTCATATTTACGTCAGATATTTGCAAAATCCGCTAGATCTGAGTCCATCTCATGGCATTTCAATCCCCCTTATTCTCCTCATATGGGCGGAATTTGGGAGGCTAACATCAAATCTTTCAAAAACTCATCTCAAACGTATCGTTGGCAATCAAATTCTCACATAAGAGGAATTCAACACCGTAATCATTCAGATAGAGTCAGTGATGAATTCCAGACCATTGTGTTCTATTAGTACAGACCCTAATGATCTGGCAGTGCTTACACCTGCTCATTTTCTTACATTAGAGCCTCTTTCAGCTTTACCGGATCCTGATGTATCTCATTTGACGATCAATCGTTTAAATAGATGGCAATTATTACAAAGACTTCATCGTGACTTCTGGAAACGATGGCGCCTTGAATACTTACATACTCTACAACAAAGATATAAATGGACTAAACCACTTGAAACTATTACTCCAGGAACCATGGTTGCTATTCAAAATGATAATGCTAATCCTTTAGATTGGCTAATGGGCCGAGTAACTGAATTAACTTTAGGTACTGACGGGGTCCCTCGTGTTGCTATTGTAAAAACTACAAAAGGTCTTATTAAAAGACCTTTAGTTAAATTATGTCCTCTTCCTGATTACGATGACTACTTCTGAAAATACGCTAAGTATTTTCAGGGGGGTGGGAAATGGTTCATTACCAAACATTAAATTTTTATTTCTTTTTTTTTTCTTTCATTATTTTTGTTTCACACTTGTAAATATGGTTTAGGGTGCATTTACAATTTATGCGGGCAAATAATTTAAATTATTGTTTTTCAAGAACCTTACTTTGATGAAATCCTACTACTTATTCCTACTATTCAAATCTACTCATGCCGATCCTGTCCTCTTTTTTTGTTTTCCTCGAATTTGTCGTTCCGAAATATATTCAAAGAGAGGAGCAGAGAGACGAAAAACCTTCGTCGTCGTGATTGGGTGTAAAAACTGCAATACAATTACGTCGTGGTGCGAACCCACAAAGTTACATGTGCGATTTTTCCTTGTCTAATAAGGAACTTCCACTCCTACCATACATCCTTCTGCCATACTACATCAAACAAGGTGAGTCAACTTATTCATTTTGCAATTGATTTTTTTATTCGTACTTTTACGCAAAGTTTGAGATCAAAACAAATCTAAGTGGTGAATCTGTGAATCTATATAAGTAACAATATAACGTTCAGACACGTTATATTGTTACTATATATATATATATAGAACAAGGTCATCAGCATATAGACCACTTTCGCTTGGCGACTCGATTCCCTCGCAAATATCATAAATAGCTATTAGAAATGAGGTTACACTCAATATGGATCCTTGTGGAGTTCCACTCTGTTGTATTTTTTTATCCGATAAAGTGTTGTTTGCTCTCACACGGAATGATTGGTTGCTCAAAAAATTCGATACAAACGCTAGCAGGTTCCCATCTATCCCCCAAACTTTTGATTTCTTCATGATATTATATCTCCATGCTGAGTCGTTTGCTCTACATATATAAAAAAAAAATGTCAATAACATTACGTTTTGTCGCAAAAGCTTCATGAACACTCGTCTCGAAATTAACTATATTGTCTGTTGTGGAACGGTTTTTACGGAAACCACTCTGCTGGGGTAACAGAAGATTGTTCGTTTCTAGATAAAATTGTAGTCTTCGGTTCAGCATCTTCTCAAGTAGTTTACTCATTGTACAGGTGAGCGAGATAGGTCGATATGAATCGGGGTTATTCGTGGATTTATTCGCTTTCAGACTTGGAATTATAGTTGCCATTTTCCAGTTATCGGAAAAACATCGAGATATGAAAAAAACATTGAAAATTCTCATAAGATGTATTTTGGTAGCTTTGGATAGATAGGAGAGGAGGCTATAGGGAATATCATCATATCCAGCGGCTGATCATATGATGATTAGTTCTCTTTCTGCGGTTGCTTTGTGTTCACGGAATTCTGTGGTATGATTGTTATTACTCGAATGATCTTGAAACACTTCCCCAAGTAAGTTGGAAACTTCTTTTTATTTTCGATGGAATTTCCGACGTCATCTAAGTAAGTTTATATTTTGGGGTATTTTTCTGCCCTTTATTTTATTCCATACGTCAGTTATAGTGGTGGAACTATTTATGTTAGACACATAACTTTCCCAGAATGTCTTTTTACTTTTTCCAAAAATATACTTGATTGAGCTCGTAGTTTCTTGAATTCCTGAATATTTTCCAGAGTATTTTGTTCCTTCAATCTGATGAAGGCATTTTTTGTGAGTTCATTCGCTTCTTCAAATTCTTTTTTCCACCAGGGTACCGGTCAAATGAGAAGTTTTACCAATTGCTTGTGTTGCTGTTTCAATTATTGTATGAATGAAATTGTGCACTATTTCATTTATATGCGCCTCGTCCTCGATTTCATATGGTGTAATATAGTCCGCCAGATGAGAATAAATTTTCCAGTCAGCGTTGTTAAGTTTCCATCTCTGTGGTACAACTGGGGGTTCGTTGAATATTTTATTGTGTTCCATAATAGGAAAGTGTTCGCTGTCGTTAAGGTCAGGAAGGACTTTCTAAGACAGTGAGGCAGTTAATGTAGGGTCACACAGTGTTAGATTAAGAACTGAGTGTTCCAGTTTTTGCGTTGAATCCAGTTTTTGTTCCACTGTTTAAGAGTATCATTTCTGTTGTGTCAATAACATTTTCTAACGACCGCCCCCGTATGTTGGTGGTGTCATTTCCCTATAACTCATTGTGTGAGTTGAAGTTACCAAGGATGATACATGGCTTTGGTATCTGTTTGAATAAATCACTGACCTTCTGTTCTACAATAATGGTGTTGGGAGAAATATAGATGTTGCAAAAATTTATATTAACTGGTCCTTTGGTAGACACTGCTACAGCTTCCAGATATGTGTCCAATCGAATTTGCTTTGTCTGACTTTGTCTCACCGTCTTACAACGCGCATCTGATAAAGAAAACAGTATAAAAATTTCGGAAGCTATTCCTCTTGAAAAATTGTACGAGATGCAGAAGAGGCACATATTCAAATTGAAAGAAGTATATTTTTAGGAGGAAATAATTTTTTGGGAAGGAAAGATTCGTTTTGATGCAAAAAAAGAAATAGCGAAATAGTTGATTTTTTGACTATTTTATGCAGATTTTCGGCACCATGAAATTTTCAAATGTCATTATGATTCATTATCAATCGGTGTAGTGGTGAAAACCTATTAGATAACCAATCTGTGTGATAATAATGATATTTTCATCAATTACCTACAAAGTCCACTCAGCATATTCCAAAACAGCGCTGTTGAGAGCATGAGCTCTATGAAAACTACAAAACTTCATTCAATTTTCTTCAGTGGACACTTTTTGATATGACATTATTTTTCTCAGCTCTTTTCTTTGTGCCACGGTCAGACTATGGTTTAGTCTGAAACTTATTCATTTCAATAATGATTGATCTGGAAAAATGAATAACTTTCAGGAGACTTGATGATTTTGATTCTTCAAGGATACAAACGCTTTTCATCACATAACATCCTCAAAGTTTCGAAAGACACAAATGATAGTTTATGTATCGAAAGTGACAGGAGACGTGTGAAAATGATCTCCAATTGTCGGTGTTCATAAGTTGACTCTCAGTTATGATATGCATCTGTCAGTTTATACATTTTTCAGAATGTAACAAAATGGGTGGAAACAATTTGGTAATTTCTTGTAACATTCTGTTACTGAAGGAACAACATTGGAACACCATTGGTTACATCTGTGTATTGCCATTGATCGATTTCACACTAGAGCTAACTGAATACTATCAATTTGAGTCGAAGAAAATGCAGCATCAGCATAACATTAGTATTAGAAAAATATGATTGATTATTCAATGAAAATGGTTGGAATTAATAATATTTCGATACTCGGCTCATTTCAGTTTCTTTTCCATTATTTTCAAACGCATTATCTATCGTAAATAGCTGTAATTAGCTTCATTATTTCACGAAAATTATATGATTAGAGCTCTACTGATATGTGGGTCATTAGTAGGTGACTATATAATACTATTTAATTACTAACAACCCTTGGACATTTGCAGTGTTCAGATCAAAATGCAAAAAATTTCACTCGCAATTATCACTTTTGGTATGAGTTTCTTCTCTTTGAAGTTTACTCTAACGAAAACTCTGATAGCATGTGATGAATTCAAATATTTATATCAGAAAAATAATGAAGATCACTGTTTCAATAATCCAAATGGAGAATATAATACTGTAAGTATTCGTTTTCGAAGATATGTATCGCGATATGAAACGTCTTCCTATGATTGAAATGTCTAGAACTGTCGAAGAATACAAGGTATACCATGGAATGTATGGTGAAAATCATTAATTATTTCATTTTTTTCCCCATTATGTCTCAATAATTTATCTTATTTGTACGAGGATTGATGTAGAATTCAAAAAGTTGGTTGAAAAAAGTTTCGGAAATTTTCTCTTCAAGAACGCCATCTAGTTCGAAGGGTATTGAGTTGAATCTAGAACGGATAGGCAGCTCTGTGTCACTTACTCCTTCTGATAGTTTCAACTGGACTTAGTCAGTTGAACACTTCTCGTAAGTATCCATAGTAACTTCCCTTTGATTTTCCATAAAAAGGATATTGATATGAAATTCTTACTCGCTAAATAAAAATTCAACCAGTCAACTCTAACAATATACATTATGAGGTGAGGAATACACCTTTTATTTATGTCAGTTCATTCAGAGATGTCCAATGCACATTTATACTCAACTAGTGGTAATTGAACTACTGAATACGCATAAGACTTCGTTGGATGAACTCATCATTAGATGTTCTTTGTTCAAAGTTCTATTTCCATTCAAAAGGACACAATTTACCTCATACACACTTCATTTATCGAATTTTGATTGTTTACTCGGCTTTTCAAATGAACCAAACTCTGTGAGATTTTGATCCAATAACTTGAACATAGTTCGATGTGGTTGTCGTCTTTCGGATACAAGTTTAAATACATTTACGATGTCTTAACACTGTTTCTATCGTATTTGTTATAAATTTGTATCATATCTCTGTTTTCTTCATTCGTGAAAGTAATTTTTCATAAAAAATTGAATGAATTTATATATAACAAAATGTTATTGAGTGTAAAAAATTGAAAGTCAAATTTCGAAACATCAAAGTCAAGGCCTATTGTGATAAGAATTAATGTTATCAATATCTCCAATTTTTCGAAAAAGAATGATAACTCATGAATAATCATTGGAAAGGAAAAATCTGGTTCTATTCAAAATGGAAAGAATACATTGTAGCGCCCATAAGAAAACATAGAGTTGATGATAGTGGCAGGAAGACGAAACGTCAGATATCAATTCTGAAAACACCATTATGTAGCAGGGAAAAAGTGGAATGTGAAAGTGCGATTCATTTTCGAATCCTTCGGAAAATGAAGCCAGAAAAAATAAAAAGCATTTTCCGAAGTTTTTATTTTTTCCGAATATCTCCGGATATATTCGGAATTTCAGAATTTTCTCAACGGCGTATTGTATATATATATATATATATATATATATATATATATATATATATATATATATAATATATATATATATATATATATATATATACTCACACGAATTTTCAAAAATATTGATAATATAAAAATTGCACACAAACCTATTTTAACAATTAATTCCCTTTTTTCAAACCTAAAAGATAAAATCCCAATAAAATTTTAATCTCAATTGGTTTATAGTATCCCTTGTATAAGTTGCCGTTATCGGATCTAGAGACAATTAAGTTAGGATTATTTTTCAGAAAAAGTTTTGTTTTTGAATATAAATTGTGGAAAAAAGATGAAGAGGAATGTTTAGAAAAGTTTACATAATTTGTAATGACATTAGTAGAACGTGAAATGGTAAGTTGACCTACTTGTGGATCAGAAATATTCGAAGTTATATTATCAACATCAGCTGATGAGTTTTGTAATGAAAAACTTTGCCTATTATAGGCTCTACACTAAACTTTGGACCCAAAGCCAGAAAGTTAGAGTTATCATCCGGGATGGTAATGCTAGATACATTTTTCATCCATACAGGTTGTGTATTTAATTTATAATTATTTTGAGAAGTATGTGATTTAATAATTTTTTGGTTATTATTTTTTTTATTTTATGAAAAAATTTTTAAAAAGGATTTATGTTCTAAACCAGAAAATTTTGTGAAGACAAGCTCATTTGAAAGATTGATGATCTCTTCTTTCAGCATCTGTCACTGCTTTTCAAGTTTCGGAATAAGTTTATGATTTGACTTTATCTCATGATTAAGGAGTTTTGTTCCTAACCTGGTACAAAAATTACGTGATTTGTTTACGGATTGTAGATCTTGTCTGAGCATCAGGTCATCTATTGGGTTGGTTGAATGTGTGATGTGTTCTGGGAGAAATCCTAGTGATTTGCGTCTAAGAAGGAAGCATCTACGGTTATATTCTTTGGTTAATTTTTTCTTGATCCTCGACCATTGTTTCATTTTTCTTACTGTATTTAATCCAAAAGTAGCTGTAGTGTCTTGTTAGAAACCTATATCCTGTCTGAAGAGAGAGAGAGAGAGAGGTAGTTTTTGCTGACTAGTTACGAACAAATTCTTGGAGTTATTTGGGATAGCAGCGAAGCGCAAGTGTACTCTTATAACATTATATTTCCAATATTTCGACAATGGTTATTGTCATCATCAGGGAGCTAAGATGATAGACTTTGAATTAATACAGAACTCAAGTTAATAAATGAATACTTACAATGTTAGTGAGATTGGTCGCAATTGAGTTAGAGTTGAAATTAAAATATGAACGTTGTAATCATGATAAAAACAAATAACAACTATACATATACAAGACATATGAATTGAATGAAAGCCACAATATATATGCGTTAAATAGAGAATTATCATAAAATTTTATTTGAGAATGAACGTGGTGATCTTATGTTAGAAACACATCACTTGTCAATTTATTAAAATTTTTTCAAGAGTAAGTAGACTTGGCATTTGCCGCTGGTGCAATTGATCGAAGAGTTACAGTTGCTTTCAGAAGAAAGAGTTTTGTTATATAATTTGTTATGACCCCTACATAGTTATGACCCCTACATAAAATTTATCATCGAAAAGGAAGACGATTAACAAAGTGTTCCATTTCTAGACACCAAACTCATTCGCACTTCCACTAATACCGTACTTATTGACTGGTAAAGAAAACCAATAAGTTCAGGTAGATACATGAACTATTGGTCACTTCATAAACAATCAATAAAAGTCAATTTGGTCAAACAAATGAAACAACGTGTTATCAGAATTTCGAACTCGTCCTTTCATTTAAAAAATTTCAAAATCCTTTCAAACCTCTTCTTACAAAATTCATATCCTAAAACCTTATTGAACAAGATATTGTTTAACACGTCCCCGAATTAAATAAATCATAACGTTCGTCCTTCAATCTCTCCAAGTCAGGACAATGATATCAATAATAATAATAATGAAATTTATATAAATAATTATCTCTTCACTTCCTCACCATATAGCAGTGAAATGGCACCCAAACTCACACGAATTTTCGAAAACATTGGTAATATAAAAATTGCACACAAACAGAAAGGTGTGCCTTTAGTGAACATGTTTCTAATAATGAACATGTAATGGATTTTAACTCAGTAAAAATCTTGACTAAAGAGAGGAATGTTTCTAAAACATTATTCCTTGAAATGACTTACATTTCGCAATAACGAAATTGTCTAAATAAAAAAAGTGACTTACAACATTTAAGTGAAATATATTCTTATTTACTTTTTATTGACAAAAATTGGAATTCCTTCAAAGACAACTCATTTGACATTACTTGAATTCATTTATCAACTTATCAACAAAAATTATATAACAAAACTCTTTCTTCTGAAAGCAACTGTAACTCTTTGATTGATTGCACCAGCAGAAAATGCCAAGTCTACTTCTTCTTGAAAATTTTAATAAATTGACAAGTGATGTGTTTCTAACCTAAGATCACCACGTTCATTCTCAAATAAAATTTTATGATTATTCCTTATTTAACGCATATTATATTGTAGCTTTCATTTAATTCATATGTCTTGTATATGTATAGTTGTTATTTGTTTTTATCATGATTAAAACTCTAACTCAATTGCGACCAATCTCACTAACATTGTAAGTATTCATTTATTAACTTGAGTTCTGTATTAATTCAAAGTCTATCATCTTAGCTCCCTGATGATGACAATAACCATTGTCGAAATATTGGAAATATAATGTTATAAGAGTACACTTGCACTTCGCTGCTATCCCAAATAACTCCAAGAATTTGTTCGTAACTAGTCAGCAAAAACTTAAGGAGAAATATGAAATACTGTTGGAGATGCAGTCAAAATTATTGGGCTGCTGTTTAAAGAATACTCTTTGTTATATGGTCGAGCTTTCGAGAATGTTTATTCCGTTTATCAAGACGTCTACAAGAAATTTAAAACATTGCAAAAAAATTGTAAAACACATAGGTGGAAAATGTAGTTACCAACTTGAAGTTATAGTAAAAAGTCAGACGTGGCAATGAGAAAAACAAAGTTAATACTTACCATCACGTAGAAAAGTGTCACACATTCAATTTGAGGTTTCAGAGACAAAGCACAAAAAACTTATTTTATTTAAACATTCAAAATTATTTTACTGGCCCTGCTTGGCACTTACTCGATGGAGTGATAGAAACCAAAAAGAGAGAGGAAAGAAGAAATATTTGAATTTTGATAATTGACATTCTGAAAAGACATTGAAGTTTGATGATTTGACAGAAAAAACAACAACAGGATCACCAAAAGGCACACCAACCCCATGGCTGACACAAAACAAGATCAAAAGTATCTGACTCTGAGTGCAGTGCTGCCAAACACTCACAACTGAAGTAAATGGTTTTTTTTGACATACTCAGCACTGCGCCCAAACCAAAAACTATCTGTTGCTTGGGGAACCTGGAGAAATTAGATCTAATTTTAAGATTTAATTGTAAACATTGCTGAGGTTGTTGAGCTCAGTCTTTTTGTTCATGTTATTGGTATTCTTTTTGTTAAAGAACACTTCTTTAAACAACCGTTTTTGTGAGTTGCTTGCAGTACACAAAACTTTAACTTCGGTGTAGTTCATTGTGTGTTTAGTGCTGGTTTTGTTTGTGTTACAATCACTTTTATGTGACGTTAAGCTTATAGATAAAATTCTAGATGTTTGTCCAATATATGTCTTGTCACATGTATGACAAGCAATTTCATACAGTACATTTGACTTTTCTAAAGTTTTCAACGGAGTTTTAATTTTGGAAACAAAGACTATCAGTAGTGCTAACGATGCATTGGGCAAATTTAATATGTTCACTCTTGGAAACGTTCAGGAGTTTAGGTGTTAAAGACTGAAAATATGGCAGTGTTTTAAAAAATGATGTTTTCGGAGGTATCTCTCCACTATTTGAACTATTTGAATTATTATTTTGATTGTTATTATTTATGGAATTATTTAATCGCTTAATTATTTGGAAAAGTATTCGTGACTGTGTAAGGAGAGCTGAAAAGTAATTTATTCAAAAGTTTGCAAGGATATGAATTTTCAAGAAGAATATCTTTTAATTCTTCAATACATTCGTTTTTAAAAAGTGGATGTGTTAGATTGATCACCCTGTTCTTTATGGTTAGGACTAAGTTTATTTTCATCTTCGTTGAATGGTGAGAATGGTAGTTCAGGAACCTATTACTGGTACATGGTTTCCTATACCATTTTGTACGTAGGACATTATCCGGATCTCTGCATACACGCATATCTAGGAATGGTAAACTGTTGTTACCTTCTTTCTCAGCTGTGAAATGATACCTCTTGCAGACAATTATTTTCTAATTTAGGAATAATGACTGTTCATTGTGTCTACATACAGGGTGTAACTGGAGTACGCTAAAATATTCAAGTGACGTATTCCTGAGCCAATTTTGAATTTGTGTCCGAAATTGTTTCGTTTCGGATATACGGGGTGTTGAAATTGAATTTTCTTGTTCGCTTTTTGAAAATAACTCTTGCAAAAAATAAGTTATTTGCACGAAACTCGGTATCCGGGTTTTTTTGACGTGGTAAATCATAATTACGTATTCATTCTCATGTAACATCTAGAGGGCGCTGCGTGCGAGGTCATTATTTATTTCAAATTGCATTTTTGACAGTGAACTCTTGGTACTTTTCATGAAAAAACTCAATTCCCACACCTTTTTCAAGTGAAAAAGGTACGATTCCTCAACAACGCTGGAGGTAATCGTTTTCGAGATATTTACAATTTTCTATATCGATGCATATTACTTAGCTCCTAGGGCGCTGAGTGAAGTTGCTGGGAACATCACAAAAATTAGTATGTGGTGGATCTCGTCAAAATAATTAACTTTTCTCTATGAAATGTTTGATGAAAATAACTAATATTGCAAAAAACTTATGACAAAAACTTATCATATTTTGAAAAATTTCAACAATCTGTAGTAGATGAACAAACTTGTTTCGAGCACAAAATCCCATGTATTTCCTTATGGAGCTAAACTTTTTGCAATTTTTATTTCAAACAGGAGTGGGGGAAACGTGTGACGTCATCGACGCAGTATGGAACGAGTATCGTAGCGATTCAAGCATGGAACTCAACCCCTCCAGTACTCCGCCTCACCCCTCGGCCCCCCTTGTCGCGTTCCAGTCATGTGATTCTAATTAATTTTTTTTATAGTTATGAGATTCGAACCTGTTTCGTCTGCGAGAAAGACATTGTCCTTAGCCTCTACACCAACGTAAGATATTGAAAGTAACTGCGAATGTTGTGTATTTATAGCTTAAATTTGTCGGGACCGAAATTGACTCATTCATTATACTTGACAGCAAGTGTTCCAGCCTCAGAGTATAGAATATGTTGTCAACGATGCTGAAAAACAAATTTTGTACTTCCGACTACAATAATTTCTGTTCAATATGTAAACGTACCGAATGTGGGTGAAATTCCAAGGAAATATGCGTGAAGGCTAGTGTTTATACATGTAAACAATGGAAATCAATTCGTTCGACATCAGTCAATGAGGGTCAGTTAGCAGTATTTGCGCAGGCGCAATTCCAAAGAATATACCATTCAAATGTGAATTGAAGTTGATATTTCAAGATCTTCGTCAGTTAGATACAAAAAAAAACTGTTGAATTTGTTCCAGAACACGAAACAAGGCTAGAGAAAAAGAAGTCACAAATGGAATTTGACGTTTATAAAGTTATCATAGAATCTACGATGTCAGCATGTATTCTAATTAAACTTGTACAACAATCATGGAATTTAATTTAAACAAAAATGGATATTTTGATTGAAACAATGAATTTTCTGTTTTATTTCAAGTTGGTAAGAATATATAATATAGGTATGCAGAATTATCGCTATCGCTTATCGATAAAGCCAAACACGTGGCTCAAAGCGACGAAACAAAGGCTCTTTGTTTGATTTCATGATATGTCATCACCTATTTTCCTATTCTTACCCAATTTCACTGTCACTTCACTGTCAATGCTGAATCAGCGCCCAGAGATATGCAGTTCTCAAAGCGACGGAACAAAGGCTCTTTGTTTGGTTTTGAAATATGTCATCACTTATTTTCCTATAAATACCCCTGCGAGGCGAAATGATGAGTTAGTTGTATCAGTTGAAGGTGATACCAGTGACAAGTGCAACGATTTCATCTGAAAGTAAGTGTTTTTCATGCTCACTTTATGAATTTTTTATTGCAAGATTTTTTATACGTTTTGACTTTTTCTCAAATGAATTTATTCAAATTGAATTTAATTCAAAGGTGGTGAGAGTTTTTGTTGAATTATCATTGATTTTCCAAAATTTTTCTCAGAATAATTCACTTCAGTGTTTTTTTATACATACTTTTTGAGGGTTATCGTTTTATCCAATTATTTTGGAATACAAAACGGTTTAGAGATAATTACTCATTCCTCAAGTCAACCCTGGACTACTATTTTTATCCTACATACATCAGAAGTCAAGAAATGACAATTGCTGATATTTCTCAATCTTCAATAATGAATAAAAGATAAGAACCGGAAATTGCTGACATGCATTTTTCTTGAATACTATCTCTTATTGTAATTATTGTATCGCACAATTTGTTTTGATGTTAGATGGCAGCCTCATAACCGGGAAATGTGATTATGAATTTTACTCGAGAATCATCCAAGCTGAATAAGAGTTTTTCTCGTATTTTATCTATTTGCCTTTGACAATGCCACAGCTTGCCTATATACACATTTATAATGTAGTAAATAGAAGCTCATTTTTGAGCAGCTGGTTGGATAGAACGCATAGTAGGTTACGAATAACTTTCATTCATGTTGTCGTTTATTGAGAGAGTGTTCGTATAATTTGAAACATTGTTTTTTATTTTTGGTTTCTCGCAGGTGGATTTCCTGAAATTCAAGTTCAGTCGTGGAGAGGGAACCAAATAACAACAACAACAATTTGTTACTACACCGAATGACGGAGGAGTATCACTTCCATTTAGAAAAATTGTCTATTTAGAAAATACGCTGTCGTGTTGTTTCATTCGAAATTGTACGAAATTAAGGTTAGTACTGCTTTCCCATTTTTTTTGTTCAATATATGTATACAGTTTGTGGTTGTATACTATATTTTTTGTTCGACTCAAAAATTTTTTCATTCATAGATATGATCCGCATAAAGAAGTGTTTTCAATATTTTTTGTTCATTCAGTACGTGCAGAATATGTGTTTTGAATTCGTTGTTCTGAATGAAAGTTGATTTTTCCAATTATAACTGTAGCTCGCTCATTTTTCACAATCACTCCACTCTTGAATTTTATTTTTCTTTGGTGTATATTTGCATTGAAAATCAAATTTATTTCAGATGACTACATCAACGTGTGCAGTATCAGTTCAGTCATCTCAACAACTACATCCAACTTAGCAACTTTTCCAGAACGAGTTTCAAATTACAGCAGCTTCCAGAACCATCTCAACAGTGTCCACAGAACGAGATTCAATTCTCTGCAGCTTCCAAAACCGATTCATCACACCTAGAATTTCATTTGTGAACAAAATATCGGTGAGTCATGTCAATAAATATAATCCAAATGGTAGATTTTCCAAAAATCAAGTCGGTAATTGATAAAAACATTTTACACATCAAAGATAATTATTCAGAGTACACTGCCAAACAAGCTATACAATTTATTATTAAACATATAAGGAAATGCGTTTTAGCTATGGAAAAAATTAAATTTTCGGTTGGGGAAAAAAAGAAAATAATTACACAAATTGGAGAATTAAAACGCTTCAAAGTGATTATCAAAATGTTGAATAATAAATGTATAGGCTCGAGTTTGAAACGACGAAGCACCAGGGTAAAGTGGCAAAATGTTAACACTGTTTTCAATAGTAGAGTAACAACGGGGGTAATCATCAATTTAACTCATAAAGATCCTAAAGAGTTTCTAAACGATGCTTTTCCATCATTCAAACGTGAGATTTCCAAAATTTTGAAACAAATGTCATACCTCAAAGTTAACTTTACATTATCAGGGGATTTTATTGAAAAATCGAAGGATGGGGATATTGTTGATCGCAAATATTTCAGTACACCAAATGAAGTTATCAATTCAAGTTCGGGCTTGGCTGCTTGGTACAATGAAATTGCTGTGAATGTTATATTGAATGAATTAGGCGAATTTGAAGAACAACTGTCGAGGTGGGCTTTGAGTAAAATTTTTTTGTTGGTGATAAATATGTCATTGGTAACGGTTCTTCTTCCATTCCACTGCCGCAAGAAATCGCAAGGAAGCAAACATGCATTAATGTACGAAACGATGACGAAATGTGCTTCTTTTGGAGTATTATTAGCGCCCTGTATCCTGTAGCGATAAATCCACAAAATGTTTCAAAATATCCACACAGTTTTGAATACTATAGGGCTAAATACTCCAATGGACTTACATCAAATTTCCAAATTTGAAAAACTTAATAATATTTCTGTTAATGTTTACACTTTGGAATTGAATCAATTGAAGGAAAAATCATTTTATGTAGTAGTACCTGCCAGACTCACGACAACAAAACGAGACAGACATGTTAATTTGTTAATAATTCAAGACAAATATTTTCCAAAATGGAACGATTATGAGGCTTCACCTATTAATGACGATGACGAGACTGGAATTAAATTCCATTATTGTTGGATCAAAGACATGTCCCGATTATTAAGTAGACAATTGTACAAAAATGGAAAAAAAATTCTTTTGTGATAGATGCCTCAATTATTTTTTGAGTCAGCAAAAATTAAGTGATCATACTGTTTTGTGCGAAAGAGTGAATTATTGTAAATTTTCCTTTCCTACATACGATTATGTGGAATTTTGAAATTACGTTTAAGAATAAAAATGTCCGTTTATAATTTTTGCTGATATCGAGTCACTGTTGGAAAAATGTAACGAAAGCATATCTAACAAAATTACAAAATACCAAAAACATATACCTTTCAGTGCAGGCTACTACTTCAAGTGTTCCTATGACGACAGTCTCTCTCATTTCGAAAGCTATCGAGGTGAAGACTGTATGAAATGATTTGCCGATGAGTTGTCTGATATTGCAAAATTTTTCGAATTCAAAATTAAGAATATTGAGCCGATGACAGTGCCTTCAAAAAATGATATCGGTGCTGCAACGACTTGTCATATTTGCGAAAAACCGTTCGCCCCCAAAGATATTATCATGTACGATCACGATCACTATACGGGGGCGTTCCGTGGATTTGCGCACCGAGCCCCCTGTAATGTCAATTCTCGAAAATTATTCGTGGTACCCATTACTTTTCATAATCTTTCAGGATACGACAGTCACTTCATTATCAGAGATATCGCAAAAGCTGTGTGAGCATACTTTCCTCAAATTAAGAAAAATACATTTCCTTCACACGAAAAGATGCTGAAACTAAAATTAAATTTCGATTTATAGATTCTTCTCGATCCATGGGAACATCGTTGGATCAATTAATATCGCCATTGGATCAAAATTATTTGGAAATTAAAAAAAAAATAATTTAGTCATTTAGATCTGAGAAAGAGAAATTCGCACTTCTCACCAGGGAGGGAGTATTTCCATATGATTATATAGATAGCAAGGAAAAATTGAACATCACCGAGTTACCATCACGAGAAGAATTCTATAATAAATTAAATGATGAATACATAACAGAATAGAAATATGCTCACGCACAAAATGTTTGGGAATCATTCGAAATTACAAATTTGGGATCGTATGCGGAGCTTTATTTAAAAACAGATATTTCATTACTGGCAGACGTTTTTGAAAATTTTCATGGCATGGCAACTCATGGGTTGAACCTCGCATGGTATTATTCTATGCCTGGGTACACGTGAGATGCCATGTTGAAGTATACGAAGTGTAAATTACAAATTTTAAAAGACATTGACATGATTATGTTTGTAGAAAAGGGGATAAGGGGCGGAATATCGGTCTGTTCAAATATATATTCTGAAGCAAATAATAAATATATGGAAGCATACAACCCCGATGAACCTTCGAAATATCTTCCGTATTTAGACGTCAATAGTTTATATGGGTGGGCAATGTCAGAATTATTTATCTTACAACGGTCTTCAGTGGGTGGAAAATTTTAACAAAAATGTAACTGAAATTCCTGACAACACATTGGAAGTTGAGTCGGAATACCCTAAGAGATTACA
Source organism: Leptinotarsa decemlineata (assembly GCF_025532065.1). Taxonomy (NCBI): domain Eukaryota; kingdom Metazoa; phylum Arthropoda; class Insecta; order Coleoptera; family Chrysomelidae; genus Leptinotarsa; species Leptinotarsa decemlineata. The sequence goes on from NW_027412533.1 coordinate 18,194,051, forward strand.
TGATTCACATAAAGATTTTCCGTTTTGTCCAGAGCATCAAGCACCACCAAATTCCAAACAAAAAAAATCAATGGGTACCCTGTATAATGAAGACGAATATATTTTGCATTATCGCAACTTGAAATGAGCATTGAGAAACGGTTTGATTCTTACCAAAATTCATCGGGTTGTGAAATTCGAACAATCTGCATGGCTGCGTCCCTACATCGAGTTGAATACTCGTCTAAAGGCAGCAGCCACCAGTTCTTCTGGCAAAAATCTATATAAACTAATGGTGAATGCTATTTTTGGGAAAACGATGGGAAACATTCGGTTACATAGGGTGGTCAAACTTGTGAATTCCTGTACAGACTTGTTGGCTATTGAATTGAAAAAGACTGAACTTGTTTTCAATAAACCTCTGTACATCGAAATGACAATTTTAGATATTTCAAAAACATCCATGCTTGATTTCCATTACGATTTCATGGTGCCCACTCTAGGTTAGAAGATTGTAAGTTAATGTATACAGATACAGATAGCTCCATCTATGAAACAATGTGTGGAGATGTCTATTCAGAACTCATTAAAGACAATCTATCAAAATTTGATACTTCAGGTTATTCGCCCGATAATAAGTTTCAAATTCCACTTGTGAATAAAAAAATTCCTGAGTTAATGAAAGATGAAGCAAATTGTAAAATCACTCACACTTTGCAGGGTTAGGTTCCAAAATATACACCTACAAAGTGCAGGGTGGAGAAGTTATCAAAAAATCAAAGGGAATTCGACATAGTGTAGTCAAAAATAAAATTGATTTCGAAGATTATGTCGATTATCTCAGATATAAAAAAAAATAAATGAGTAGTTTACTATTCGATCATACGCTCACAACGTTTTCAGTATAAAGCAGGTGAAAATAGGTTTGAATCCACACGACGATAAACGGAAATTAATCTCCAAATCATCTGACACTTTACCTTGGGGGCACTATAGCTTGAAGTAAGGTTATCATTTGGATTTTATTTCTATTGATGTGATTCATTGATAAATTTTGTCCTTGTTTTAATATAACTGATGTGTGTTACTCTGAGAATTTTCAACAGCGGTAGAAGACCACCAACTTTTGAAGAATTGACTGCAAATAGAAATATCTTTGAGTATTTCAGTTTTTATGTACTATTTATTATTGTATACGTACACGTTGATATAATTTGAATGAAATATTTCGAAATTTTGTATACTTTTTTATTGTTATACAAACAGGTTAATGAAATTTGAATAAAATATATATTGGAATTTTGGTGTTTTATTACATCAAACTACTTTTTCAAGCTGAATTTTTTTTCACCTTATACATTAAATGAAACAAATATTACAACATTTTCTCATTCAATACATAAATCATACACAATGTTTTGTTTATAATAAAGTAAATATTCACGTAAAGCATTAGCATACAGACTATCTAAAGCTGAGGCTTGACAAAAACCTTCTATGATTTCTTCCAAAGTTAAATTAGTTTTATTCTCACGTAACCATGATTTTATCATATTGAAAACTCCTCGATAATGATCACAAAAATTCAAAGCATCCAGCATAGCGATACGGTCAGAGAGCACACCAAGGTGAGTATTCAGCATCTCGTTTACATCTCGTTGAAACAGCTCCATGATCGTGGTGTCCTTGGAAATGGAAACTTGTTTGGTATTACTTTCGATGTACTGTGTGACGTAAATATAATCCCCGCCACGTGTTGTCATTGGATCATATTCGTCTACACATTCATCGATTTGTGATTCAAAGAAATTTTCCTTTATTTGTTGCAGGATGTCAATGAGGGTCGCCCATTCATAACTTGTTCAATCGATGGAACGAATGGAGAACTGCTGTTTCAAAATTATGCATGGGCTGAAGTCTCTGCGTGGACTAAGGCCACATCAAATTTCATAAGATGACATGAGGAATGCCATCAACAGCAATTGATGTTAGTTTCGAGCGGCCATTTCGTATTGCTCCAACGCTCTGTCTATTGCATCCAGAGTTCCATTGTGATCTTCACCATCACTGTCGAACATCACTTCAACTTCACTAGAGTAACCACTATCGAAAGACATTTTCGTTTTCAAACTGAAAATCCATCTGTGTTTGCATGCGCTCTTATAGTTTCAGATCACGTGGTCCATTTCAAATATGTTGCATTTGTTAAACACACAAATATTTTTTCACAAAAGGCCCTCCCAATACATTGGCAGTGTGCTTGTTTTCCATAAGATTCTATACAAAATAGACATTTTCGATCCAACTGTTGTGTTTGTCATCCAAACCCAGCCATTTAACGTACATTTCTTTATCTTTCTTCCTCAAGAATTTTTCCACGAGATATATATCAGGATTTGCAGGTTTTTGTAATTCTTCCCCATAGAAAGCACCCCTAATAGGTGCACCCTGCATATCTTCTAGCATAAAGGTGGCAGGGTTAGTAATGTTGACTGATAATTTTGAATAATTCCGTAGTCCAATTGGGCGTATAGCGTTTTTCGAAAACGTGTTTCGCCTTATTGATTCGTACAACATCATCGACTTTGAATTTTCTTGGTCCAGCTGTCTTCAGATGGGTGAATGTTGATTTAAGAATTTGTTTTTTGTTGGTTTTGGTGATTTTAGAAGGTATACCCGTCTTCGAATGTCGCTAATCATTGTAGGATTTTATGATTTCAGGCAGAACATTCAACCATTTGTAGGTGCCATTCAGGCTAAAATATTTGAAAAGTCTTTCTTCCAACGTTCTAATGGTACGTTCAGCCATAAAAGCCTTAGTGATGCTGTACGTATTGTAGTGATTCATTCCATGTTTTTTCATCAAAGTTTGAAACTTATTGTTGTAAAATTCTTTACCTTGATCGGTTTGTAAATTTTTTGGACAACGTTTCGTATCTGTCAAGATGTCTGAAAACGTTTTGGTAATTTCCTCTCACGTTTTTGATTTCAGTGGTCTAGTTCACACGAATTTCGAAAAACAATCGATGACGACTAGAATGAGTTTGAAATTTCGATTTTGGTGAGCGAACGATCTCATCTCAGCCAAGTTCTTCTGCCATAAGTCATCTTTTTCTTTGATAACTGTACGGCGTAGAAGATAATTTTTCCTAATTGGTTCATGTAGTTCATTGACAAGTTGAATCTTATCTTTGGAAGTCATGACGACTGATGGTGAAGGTGTGTGAACCCCGCTCTTTCATTATGATTACGCTTAAATTTCATTTTGTATCTTTTTGATTTCCTTGATAGTAGATTGTACTTTCGAATTAATTTCGGTGATTTGTTTGGAGAAGTCACCTTGAAATTTGGTTAGTTTTTCATTTACTTGGGTCATTTAGTTTTCGTGTTGCTCAGCTAGCTGATATATAAATGAAGCAAGTTCTTTGTCGGTTCCATCCACATACTTTTAATCAGCAACATCGTAATCAGTGGTGGGGCTCTTCACATGACACAATTTCACATCACCACAATGAATATTACCACCTGAGGTATAATGCAACAAACATCCTCCAGAGGGCGTTGGCAATTCTCGCTTTCTGTTGCTGTCGCTGCGTCCAAACTGGTCGATAACCATTTTGAGAATGATAATGTATTGGGGAAGGTAGTGTATCTTATAGAATATTTTTTGCTTCTTTGAGTTCATTTGAAATGGCAATGACTTCATTGTTGTGTGAAGTATTTCCTGCATCTCAAGAGGCTAGCAATAATTTGAGACGTTCGCATAGCTCGTTGGGATCGTCCCAATGAATGTATTCAATGGGTTTCGTATTGAATGTCATTGCAAGAGGTGACGTTTTGAGTAGACAAGATGTCATCACAGTAGTAGTAGTAAGAGGTGTTTTAGGTTGAAAAAACCCAGTACCAGTTTCACGACGATTTCCTGCTGTAGGAAACAACGTTTTGATTATGTTGGTGTACTTGTATCTCTGTGTGCCTTTTAGATACCTAGCCGAATTCTTGTGAGCGCTCGATAAATCCAAAATCTTTTTGTATATATTCAAATCCTCGGCATTATAATTTTCAGGCATGTCGAGAAATAACAGTTCATATATACCGGGTGTTCCTTTCCAGTGATACCCAGCCAATTTTATGTATCCGCTACGCTTGTCAAAATCGATTTCCTTTCTGCCTAGTAACCATTTTGAAGATACCCCATCATATATGGGACCGTATACATTGTCGATTTCCATGTCATTTTCCCAATGTTTTTTAATGTACGGTTGAGACATTGTCGGATATTGATCGATATATTCTTCTAAAACTTGTTAATTTATGCCTGAAGCGACGTTGTCGTCTTGTTCGTCTTCTGAATACCCACTAAAGAAGTTTTCATTATCATCATCATCATCCTCATCTGCAACATGTACGAGGGATTGGAATGGGGTCGTTTCACGCTCTTCCACTCTCTCTTGTTTGACTTCGGTTTTTGCCTCAGTTTTCAATAGGGTACTAGCTGACTGTGTAGTTGTTTTATTTGCTATTTCCCTCAATGGAATAGACAGAGGTTTGAAATATCTTTGCAATGACTCATCTTCTTCGGATTTGCCCAATTTCAGAGCCAAAATACAATGATTTTGAATATACGTAGATATTCACAAATTTGGCGCCATTCGGGTGGAATAGCGATGTTAAGATAGCGTTTGTCTTTCCACAACCACTCGACCCACAAATTATTGCACAAAACGAATTGGGTAATAATATACCGTGCTTCCCAACCACACTACTATTGTTGGCTCCATTCAAAAAGTCTAAATTTCCAATAGGTAATGTCTTGTCTTGTTGAACGATTTCCATGATGTGATGCTGGACAATGGGTGCGTATGGTTATAAATAAAAATATCACAGTCATCACCCACTCATTCTCAATGTTGACTTACTCCAGTGCAGGTGTCGTCAATTCGCTTATCAATAAGCTCCCGTTCGAATTACATCTATCTGGTTATCAGTTTTGCGGATCAGACACCAAATTGAAATGGGAACGAATATTGTAAAGATCACGATATCGCGTACTCTCAAAGCGACTTCTTAGAAGACCGTCATAAAGCAGATCAAGTGTTGGAAAATAGAGCTTGGGAACGCGTTAAATCGAAAGACGCTAGATTTGGTGATAAAGCTGCAGCTTGGCTCGTAACTATAACAATGAAAGCAAAACGTAAGCTTGGCATGGGGTTGTCATTTCGACATAATATACTTCAAAAAATTACTAAAAATTGGAAGCCACATCCTACCAATATTGAGAAAATATAGAAATTGCGAGCTGCTTAAATGGCATTGAGTCAAGCTGGAGGACGTAAAAACATACGGAGACCTAAGATAATACCATTCGAAGCAAAATCTGGAGAAATCCTTTCCCTCATACCTATATTTGCTGCCCTTTCAGCTTTGGGTTCGTTTGCAGGTGGAGCAGGCGCTCTCGCTAAAACCTAAATAGATGCTAAAAATTCCAAAAAGAAACTTGAAGATCAACGTCACAATGAAGCTTTGGAACAATTAGGTTCCGGTTTGTACCTACGCAAAACACCTCGAGGATTTGGTCTGTTCCTAAAGAAACAACAGCAACGCAGAGGGAGAGGTCTTTACTTGAAAAAGCAAAAAAAACTCCTACTGAAGCTACCCCATAGAGTATTATAGGATTGGGAAAATCAAAAATGTGCCTGTCAACTGAGAATTCCACATTTTCGTGAAGTTTTTATGCGTGGTCCTCGGCTGCGAGAATGTGCTGTATTGAACTTGGATTCTCGATTGAATAAAGGCACTCAATGGGTACCTCACATTAAAAACGGCAATGCTGTACAATATTTTGATAGTATCGGTAATCTCAAACCTCCAATGAAATTGGTAAGATATTTTGGAGGAGGTATAACGATTACATATAATGATGATCTGTATAAAAATTCTGACCAGATTAATTGCGGACATCTGTGCCTACAGTTTCTGCTCCATTATATCTGTGAAAATGGTTAAAGATAAATCTTTACGAGATTTAATCGATGCTGAATTGAAAACTTTATTGATCGACTATTTGATTGAGAATGCTGAACCTTGGGAATTATTGGATGTTTGGCATAGATTACCAAAGGACTACCAACATCAATTTGCTTTGCAGATTCGTTTACCATGTTTCATCCATTACCGACATGTAGGTACCACAACCTACATCAGCTGCGTCATCGCTACAAAAAGCAATGTATTATGGTCCTGTGAGTTCACAAATAGAATGTTATTATTGTGGGAATGAATGATTTTTATTCAAAATCTTGTTGTTGTTTCGATCAATATTTAAGGAGATGTCATACTGACATTATATCAGTCATGTCTATGATATTAACGCTAACGAGTCGTTCTTCGACGCTCTCCATCGATTTCAATCCACCCATTCATTTAGATTGTGATTCTGAATATACTTTGGCTTTGCTCAGTTTCCATTCGTACAACAGTATACCCAACATTGAAGAAGGTACGTAATTCTACTTCCATGAAAACGATGACAGAACTAAACAAAAAAGCATCGATATCCCTGTTATCGTTGTTGTTGTTATGAAATTGAAGGATCAATAAACGAATACATCTCACCTGAAACGTTCAAGGAAAACCCTGATGATTTTTTCTATCTAAAACCGGATAATAATACGCTGAAAAGTGAAATATTCTGTCTGAAACACTCGATTGATTTCCGACCTGCGAATAGCTTGGCTCACATACCGGGGTTTTTATCTACTCTTCTCAAATCAAGCAAACATTACGAATCTAATCTATCTGTGGATATCATTGAAGTACGCACCATTCACATAGATAGCAACATTACGTTTGGAGCCTTCTACAACGACACACCGACTCATACGATATACGAATTTGCTGTTGGTGTTGATCCTGGGTATGCAATTGACGAAACACCTAATCACTCCATTTACCTACCTATTGCACATAGAGACGAAATTAACAATATTACGCTGCGAGTGCTCGACCAACATTCTAGGCTCATTAATTTCCGAAACGAAGAAAAAATTCGTTTGGAATTGATGCGGAAGTATGGTGCTGACTATCTATAAAAATAATTCACCTCTGTACCCCAAATCAGTCTTCACGAAGACCTTCACAGTCGACAACTATTGACAACGGAAAATAAATTGTTTCTGGAATCTCTTGGTTATCATCTTGTTCAATCAAGTGTTCAACATTTTCCGAACACCGCAAATCGATGAGTCCATACAAAAGGTAGAGTGGCGTACCTACTATCCCTATGTCAAGTCTTTTCGCAACAACGATGTTATTGAAATCAACATCAATTAATCTGATGCCTACGATGCTTTGTACGATAGTCTGCTGTTCATTAGTGGAAAAGTTGAGAAGACCAAAGGGGACGGTAAGGTGTCATTCGTAAACAATGCTGGTGCTTTCATATTCCAATCTGCTAGTTATGAACAGAGTGGTAAGGAATTGGAAGCAGATTGTGAACTTGGAATTGTTAGTACTGTTAGAGGCTTTCTTATCTACACCGACGAAGATATCAAACACATGGCCACCTCCGGTTGGACTTTTCCCAACAATACAGGCGTCATCAACACAACTCATCTAACATTCAACATGCTCATACCCATCAACGCACGGAATACGGTCGAAAACACACGCAAAACAAGCGCACGAAAAACGGTCGTAAACGCACGTGAACCGGTCGAAAACGCAAGAAAAACGATCGAAAACGCACGTAAAACGATCAAAAACGCACGCAAAACGGTTGAAACTTATGCAAAACAACGTATTCTGAAATGTCATTGTCAATATTTCGCTCCCCCATTGTCCTCACGTTGAGTCTACAACGCGTAACCTCTTGACACTTTTGGGTGTCATCTTTCTCTCGATGATGCTTACTTGGTTAACAAAGATACGAGAATTATTACCCTTTTGGCATGTTGGAATGCTAGACTTCTGGTAAACTGACATGTTTTTTCTTAAATGGTTCATTTTGACGCACCCTGTACACTTCGACGCCATGTTTTCTCCTTTAAATGATGTATTCCGAAACATCCGTACACAGTCGTATTCCTAACCCTCCATTTTCAAACCGGCAACGCTACATTACCCCATAAACAATGATTTATTGTACAAGCGGCAACGCCGAACCTGCCATGCTGGCATTGACAGCGTATAACCTCGATACCATCTCCATCTCTCTTTGTCTCGATTACGTCACACGCGTCTCTCGCTCTTACACACACATACACATATTTACATGAAATATTAATTATTTCCCAAATTTGAGTATTTGGCAACGCTACATTGCCCCATACACAACGATTCATTTGTAACAACCGGCAACACCTGCTTGCGCTAGCTACCGGTTAAACCTCGATACCATCTCCATCTCTCTTTGCATCGATTACGTCACACGCATCTCTCGCTCTAACACACACATACACATCTTTACATGAAATATTAATTATTTCCCAAATCTAAGTATATTTTTCTATCTTTAACATGATAATGATGATTACAGTCTACGGAAATAAAAAAAA
>NW_027412533.1:18202684-18327896 GCF_025532065.1 Leptinotarsa decemlineata
GTTTTCATGAATTCATAAAAATTTCTGTATTTACTTTCAAAATGAGTGAGTCGGTATCTGTGTACAGTAAAGAGACATTTTCACCAAAGTGTTGTTTGATGCATCCATAGAAAAAGTCGTACATGACTGTTTTTGATAATTCTAATATAGAAAATCCCAAATATAATGGTTTATCATAATGGACTTTAACTTTACCCAAATGAATGGCAACGAAATTTTTTGTAGAAATTGAACAATTTTTGAAAATTGGTCTGGATATGAGAGTGTTGGCACCTGTATTATTTTTTATATTTTCCAATGTGTAACGAGTCTAACATCAATTCTGTTATCTACATTCTCCATTGTCTTTCCATATACCGCATTATCCATTAGTTTGTAGAAATCTTCAACAGATTTGTTATTAGACCTATTACGCATTTCAGTATTAAGATCTATATAGGTTTTATCCAACGTGATTGTTTGAATTCCAATACTCTATGTGTATTTATTACAATCTAACCATTTTATCATTCACATTTGAAATTGATTTGGGAATTTTCGATTGTGTACGAGGTGGTATTAATTTTTCAACTAAAAATGGAAGATCAGAATGTTCATCATGCAACTCTTATGGATAGTGAATATCTACTTCAAACACATACCCATACGGACTATCAGCACTCACATTCATCACATTAAGGTTAAGAATTTCATTAGGTGTCAACCATGTAAATTCACTTGTTGATAGAGGTTGTGACATGCTATGACAGTATAGATTCGTTGCATCTAAATATGTAATGAATGTGGAAGGTTCATTGGGATTATAATTTGGTGAGAATTTATTATTTGCTATATGTTTCCTCTCACTACACTGACTAATTCCACCCGTATACCTTTTTGAAAAGAGTGAATCATATCAATGTCAGTTAGTAATTCCAAGTCAATATTCGTATACTTCAACATAGCATCCCAAGATAATACAGGTGCAGTGTAATAATGTGCTGGATCTAAGTTATAAATCTCTAAACTTGTGTTGCGAAAGTTTTCAAAAATATCACATAAAGCAATACATCCGACTTTGAATACAAATCAGAGTATTCGCCCTAATTCTGACACTCGAATGAATTCCATACATTACTAGCCCTATCACAATCATTTTCTGATATATGGAAGTGATGGATAACTCAATTTGTCAATGTAATCAACGAAACTATATGGAAATACACCTTTATGTCTCATCAAATTGAATTTTTCTATTTGTGGGAAATGTTTGTGCATCTCCAAACATTGATCAGAGGTCAAGTTAGCACCCAACTTCTTCAACGAATTAGTCATAAATTTATAACTATCGATAAATTTCATTTTGAGATATTTCTTATAATCCTTACCATCTTTATCGGTATAGGTGTGTGTGAAGATATGCTTAGTGAAAGATATATATTTCTCTTTTGTTTGTGGGATGACATCAACTCTCTCTTTATTCCTATACAATTCTTTTATGAATAAATGGTAATCATACCCAATCAAATTGTGGAAAATAGTAGGTACAAAATTAGGGAGTTTGAAATTCAAATTACATTTGGAATGAGCGGCATGTGATCTTTTGTTTTCTGTAACATGACAATGATCTCTAACTTTGACTTCACCATCAATAAATGGTGTAGTACATATACCACAAGTTCTGGCTGCAGCAAATTGTTTCTCTTCTTCGAGGGTTTGTGCATCCATTGGTATAGGGTATCTGGGATGATTTCCATATATCTTTTTCAAATCATCTTCAATGCTACTCACAACTTTGTGAGCATCTACACCCCTATATGTAACAAATTTTGATAAATCATCATTATATGAACATTTCGTCAGGTAAGCAAATGCATATGGAGCATGTTTGAATGTTTCAATCGTGTATGAACTTTCGGGATTTGGCTCATTCACGTGAATCGGTTCTAGTACTGATTCAAAATCAGCATATACTACAAATGGCACCCTCATTTGTCTCTCAAAATGTTCAAACATTAATTTATTTTCCGCAACCATCCGACCATATTTATTGATCTCAAAATTGGTGGTTGGTGCTGTAGTACTAACGAGATTACAATCATTCATCTTATAACGTAAAAGCAATCTCTCGCTGGAAAAATATATCAAACATCCATCACAAAAATATTTTTTATGATCATGAGCTGATAGTTGACTAGAAACTAATCTTGAAAAATCTTTTATCCAGCAATACTGACTATTACCGGAGTCATCAGTTATAAGTAATAAATTGACATGTCTCCGGAGTCTCCTCTGTGAGTATCGCAATGGACCAATCACATCATAATTTATGTTACCCCTATCAAATTTTCTCTCGAAACCGTAAACATTAATTGAAATATCATTCCTATCTTCAAATCTTTCAATACTCTTATTATTAACTTTAACCGGAAAATTCAGACCTGTGACATCTAAAATATTGGAAAAATGTGGATGTGATGTAACTTCGGACACTCTACCATTTGCAAGATATAATGCTGATGTTATAGCCCAAGCAAAACAGTATTGATCTTCGTTGAGAACATTCACGACAGCTTTCCTCCATTCAATGCATTCGGGCAGCTTCATATATGAACGTCCTCCCAGTGGAGTGTATTTATTAATGTTGACTTCGAGAAATAGTATTTTTTCACAAGTCCAACCTAAATTACAAAAAAATAAATATTACTACTCAATCTCGTTGGAATTCACAAAAAATAAATACCTGAGTCACGTTCTTGGAATTCAATCGTTTGAGCCACAATCACATCGCGGAATCCATCAAAAACAGCATTCAAATCTGAAGATTGGTCCACTATTTTATTTTGGGAATTAAATGACTTCGTGTCCCTCGAATCTTGAGCCTGAAGAATATAATTCCCAAAGACTTCCATGTTCACCTTGATGCTTTTATGGATCCTGATGGCCGATTCCAGTAATTCGATGACCTTCTGAATAATCCCATTAAAAAATGACATGTAGTCACTGGATACAATCGAACTCTCCACTCTGTATGTAATAATGCGGCAATTGAATGCATTCGTTATAAGTTGAATACCTCCAGACAATTGAACACATGCATTATTTTCATGACTCATGGTTGTTCGGTGGGAGTTCAACATCTGTTATCACCTCACAACTGGATGCGATAACAGATGTCGATACGAACAGGCAGTGGTCGTTGTGCTCTCGGAAAGGGCAGACGTTAGCACAGTCCTCAGCCGCCTGCGTGTCACCATCGATAGTGAGGCTAGAGCGATGCGTTACGTCACAGCCTTCACTGTATCGAGAGAGGTGAGGGCGCACCGATGAATACACATTACTCAGCCACACGTCGTGGAGTGAACATCTTGCTCTCTTACCGATGAACGGTTGTTGCTGTGACGTCACACCACTACTAACTTGGTGGGCTCACACCGATGGAACATTCATCACTTGAAGGCTCTTCGAAGTATGCAGACGTATGTTTGTGCATAGACAAGCACATGATGAAAACCCTGTACCGTGCATTCTCACACACACACACACCAATCAAATGTAATTACGTCACTATGTCTCACACACACAAACACACACACACACACACACACAAATTCTCATATGAAAAAAATTCTGAACGATCCATGCACCAGACCCTTCAAGGTCACATCACCTTGATGTTACTAAGCAACAACAAAAAAAACCAAATAATACGTCATAGTGGTGGGGGAAGGCCCAGAACCGGCTGTAATCTACTACTTGTATTACTTAATAATGGAATTTAAATATCATGATAAACCATCATATCGAACGGTGTGGAATGATCTGCAGAATTATAGAAGACATGCGAAAATAATCAAGAGAAGAAATTAGCAATGCCAAAAATAGCATGCGGGCTAGACGGATTGAATTGGGAAAAAATACAAGCAATGATTGAATTTATTTGTTATAATTCAGACATAGAAGTGTTTATCTATACGTCGCCGAGCATCAGGGACAACAAAAAACTTTGGGGAAATATAAGGAACAGATTTCATTGGATAGGCATGAGGAAGGACATTATTAATTATTGTACGAAATGCGATGCTTCCAACCGGAAAAAAACTTCACCACATCAGAAGAAAGTCCCCTAGAGTACTTTACTCATAAACGAGAACCTTGGGAATTAACATCAATGGATATGGTGGGACCCCTAGTTACTTCAACGAATGGAAATAGGTATTTATTAACATTCCAGGACTATTTTACGAAATACCCTGAAGCCATACCTATACCGGATCAAAAAGCGGAAACGATAGCACGTATTTTCGTGAAGCATAACATTTTGAGACATGAAACACCTAAAAGGCTACTGACAGACCGAGGAGCAAATTTTACATCCCACCTATTCCAAGAAGTGTGTGAAGTATTGAAGAGTGAAAAAATCAAACTTCTAGAGACGCCCCTACGACAAACGGGCAGATTGAAAGAATGCACCGTGTTTTAAAGATATGTTGTCGCAATATATTTGTAAAAGTCAACCAGATTGGAATAATTGGATACCGTTTGTTCTGATGGCTAATCGAGGGTGCATGCACAGTTCAACTAGTTATAGCCCATACTTTCTTTTACATGGCCGAGATCAGGTACTTCCTATGGATAGCTTCATTAGATCCCAGAGATTAAAGTATCATTATGACGAAAATTATGTCTCGGAATTTATGACTAGGATGCATTGAGTACACTCGAAAGTTTATAATAATACTGAAAAAACAAGGGAGAATATATATATATATATATATATATATATATATATATATATATATATATATATATATATATATATATATATATATATATATATATATATATATATATATATATATATATATATATATATATATATATATATATATGTTTAAATATGTTTAGAATATGTTCTTCCGTTAATCAGCTGTCGCCCCCATACGAACGACAACTCTCAGAAGTTGAGAAACTTGTGCAATTCAAAAATTATGTAATGACTGTAATGACTACATTACGGACATTATAGCGGTATCAATTAGGGACGTGTCACAATGCCCGGAACCGGAATCTGGATACTCGAGTGTCGATGCCCAAATAAAATTGATTCAGCGAAACGAAATAAACCTCAGGTTTGGACTTGCTTAATCGAAATAACACGGTTAATCATCCACTGCGGAATGCATTGCCACAGTTTGGTAGTGGCCGGGGGACTTTCAAATGTTGTGCACCGAATCAGGGCAAACTAATGTTTATCACTACATCGTTATCGAAGTATACGGTTGTATCACCAGGGTATAGGGGCTATAGTGATGAACGAAACTACCACAGCTTCGCTGACCATCGCTAGGACGGTGATTGCAGAAGGTACATGTAAAGGCACTACCTACCACGAAGGAGGGAGTACCTGGGAATATGTAATCAATACCCCGCTTCTATAAAAATTCAAGCGAGTGATTATTGGGCCAAAATCAAAATGGACGAAAATACGAGATACACCTGGTGGGAGGAGTAACCTGCCCATTTCTAACAGGATACTGATTCGACACGAGGCTAGGAGAGAACGTTTGGAGAAGTAACACGCAAATCCTGTGTGAAGATGAATTGAGCTTACTTTATTGAGGAGAAGCGGAACTGCTAAATAATGAAATCAATAGGGAACGCTATGTAATAGTGGAAAGTGAAGACAAGATATTTGCTCTCACTTTACTGAAAAAGGGAATAATGTTTCATGCCGAAATATGACAAAGCGAGCACCCTTGGATAGTAATCTGAAAGAAAGAAACAGGAAACGTATTAGACCCATATATGGAGATACTACCATACAATACGGACCTGATGACATATCGTCCCTCCAATGCCAAAACCGCAAATGTCAAATGTTCGGTTTTTCACCTATGTGCACCGGCAATAATAATAAATTTCAAAGATTTCAATGCCAAAGGCACGAATTCGTCTGTGAGCCTACACCCCCTCCACCAGATGTTGGCTGTTTCGCGAGAGTGTCAACTTCAGTTTGGTTCCAACGCCTGAAGCGCGAATGTACTTAACTGAACTTTATTCGTGGTTTTGCCGTTGTAACTTCTCCTGCATTTTCAAGTAGGTTCACGAATGTGCCACATTCGTGATTTTGGCAGTGTTGTTGATAGTGTTTACGCTTATTCGTTGTTTTGGTGCCTTATTTTTTTTTTGAAAAAAAATGAGTAGTAGTTCCCGTACAAAAAGATTAGTGCAGCTTGGCAGGAAATTAAATGGTAAGGAAATAATTTTATATTATTTTATGTATTATAACACAATGTACTTCATTTTCAGCAGAATCAAATGAAGAATTGTTTTTTTTGCAATCAGGGCATCATGAAGTTATTCCTCGTACTTACGAAAATCAAATTCCAGAAGATCCAGCTCGTTCTGAAGATTTGTCTGAGCCTCCAATGTATACTACAGGTAGAGTATTTGATCATAATCAGGTCCTGAATTAATGGCCATGGAAGGTAAACTCTCGATGGCTTTGGTTTGATAGTCGAATCACAGTAGTTAAAAGTGTTGAAATATTGAGCGTTTGTTCTTCAGCTTACTTATAATAATTCACTGTTTATAATTTATTTCTTATTGGTTTCAGCTACGAGCTATTTGACACAGTTACCAAAAGAATCTTCTGAAAATAATGCTGTTAATAATTTGGAACTATACGAAACCAAAAATTTGCATCCTGAAATTCTCCTGAAACTCAACTGTTGGAAGATTTAGATTTCTCCACTTCATCATCTGACAACTATGAACCTTCATCAAGCTCTTCAGAAACAGACAGTATTACTTCGGATTTAAATTCAGATGAAGAAAAAGAAGACCATTCCAACCAGATGACTGAAGATATCAAGCAGAAGAAAATGTCTAAAAGAAAGTCAAAAAATCCGGCGCAATGGAAAAAATATCCAAAAAGCTAAAAGAGTTCGAGGAGAATCATATACTGGGCATTGTGGAATTCAAAAACCACCTCGACCTCTTTTAGTACCTCCATGTGTGGCAAAACTAAAACATAAATGTAAGGATTTGGTTGATGACCAGGACCGAGAAAAAATATATAGAGAATTTCGTAGTTTAAGTTGCTCTGATTATCAGAGACAATTTCTGTGCAATCACATAGAACAGAATCCAAAGAAACGCACTACACGAAATGGAAGAAAGTTTACCGTGTGTAGAGAATTTTTCATGGCTACACTAAATGTCACTGATGCTTTTATGAGAAGTTCCATTAAAAAACGATCTTACAGCGGAATACTTGAAACAGATAGACGCGGGAAACATATGCCTGTAAACAAGTTACCCGAAAATAGTGAAAAATATATACGTGACCACATTTTGTCTTTTCCGGCAGTCGAGTCACACTACTGCCGTAAGAAAAGTACAAAACAATACTTGGACGCATCTTTGAATATTTCTATAATGTATAGAATGTGCAAAGATATTTGCAATTCAGAAAGTTCAAAGACCAGTTACGATGGAGAAGTATAGACAAATAATCAAAGAATATACTAATTGAACACTCTGAAAAAGGAGGCGTATTTTAAGTGCTCATTCAAACATTTAATTGGTGTTTTCTCAAAACTACAAATTTGCACATTCGCGGTTTTGGCATTGGAGGGACGATATGTAAACAGTTATTTTCTATACGTAGAACAAGCGTATGAGAGGAATCTGGAAAAACTTCATTTAGATACAATTCATCGGAGATGTCTGGTACATCGAGAAGTACTCAAAAACCGTTTGTTAATGGCACCCGTGATACCAACCTTGATTAGTCAGATAGTCCAGGAGGATGGAGGACATGTTGGACGTGTACTAGGGGAAGTAAATGTGTACCGGAATCATCAAGTATTAGGCGAACCGACAAATGTTACCACGAATTACCCATAGAGGTAAATAACCAATCGAAGTTTATGGCCCCCGTGACGCGGATCATTCAAGATCACGCCGAGGAAATAGACTGCAATGGACTTATTCCATCCTTGTATTTTATAGACAATGAATGGATTGGCCTAGCGCCATACCCCTCGATCAAGAGGGCGCAAAAGGAACTAGAAGTAGAGACGTCGCCGAAATTGAATTTTTCTTCTATATTCCTATATCACCAATAGGCTTAGCAGGGTTATATACCCAAGACGAAGTCCATAAAGCGCAGAAAATACTAACGCCAGGCAAGTAGTGGGACTGGAGACAACAGGGCAAGGATTTTCAACGTTAAACATATTCAATTCGGAAGAAATGTAGGAATTAGCCCATTCGACAATGAAACAAATATGGGGATGGTTTACCGACATCGGGATGTTTATGAGTGGTCTCATAGGATTCTATACCATATTCAAAGTAATCAAATATGCAGTTGGAGTAACCCTGAACGGACTACATTTATATAAAACAGTAGGTTGTGGCATCACACTACTAGCAAGTTTGTGGAGAAATCTTACGATGTGGATCATGTATCGTCAACAAGAATCATCACCACCAACTAACCCCGGTGAAAATTCTAGTACAGAAAACATAGACATTGAAAACGGAAAAAGTCCTATGGGAAGTCCCGTACCGCGAACAAACGTATATCCGGACTCATCCATCGAACCCCACTGGACGGAGCGGAACGAGAAGCGGGGCGCCAACGAGGCGAAATAAACAATGAACTCTCAATTAAGTAATGTCAAACGGCAATTTAGTGCCGTCCGAACGAATCGGAATCAAATCGACCAAAGATTAGCGGAAAGACAGAAAAGGTAGTCTTATAACACA
Source organism: Leptinotarsa decemlineata (assembly GCF_025532065.1). Taxonomy (NCBI): domain Eukaryota; kingdom Metazoa; phylum Arthropoda; class Insecta; order Coleoptera; family Chrysomelidae; genus Leptinotarsa; species Leptinotarsa decemlineata. Next base: position 18,211,445 of record NW_027412533.1, read on the forward strand.
GCATTCCGGCAACGAGACAACAACGCCAGTGTTTTTATAAAAAGTGCGTCGAAAGCTCGGGAGTGTCCAGTGAAAAAGTCAATTCCTAAAATACCGATACCCGCGTTCGACGATATGAACATAGTGATTAGGTCATAGAAAGATAAGAGTCTCTTAGAGGTAAGGCGAACCTCCATATAGTGAACAGGACCGGACTTAACTTCAGTGTAGGACCCCAGAAGAATTTGGCAGTTAAAAGTCTCTGGTTTTATATTTTATCATTTTTATAAACACCGGTTCCATTCACTTATTTTGGAAAAAAGTCAAGGCAAGATGTAGCCTTGGACTTTTTTCAGAGGAGGGAATATTGTAACAGTTCGCCTTATGAGAAGACGCCCTGTATTTTATTTTTAATTTTTGTGGTCTCACATATTTATTTGTCTGAATAGGAAAAATGAAAGTTCATGAAAAATCGAAAAATGTCGGAAGATTTCCAAAAGAAACGGATGTATATATGATTTGTACGTGCTAAAGGCATATTTCTTAGCCACAAGATACAGTGGGTTTCAGTCATAATCACTTTGTAAGCTGATTGATAGCTGAAGACACTTTGTTTATGAAACACAGTTGAATCTTTTGAAAAGTCAGCGATGAGCTGGGAACGGTATGCTTATAACGAATTAAAGATGGCCGATGGAAGATAAAGTCGAAAAACTAATGAAGTATTCGGATGAAAGGGGCAAACGAGAGTTCAATCCCGAGTTATTCGAATAGTGTAATATACGAGGTACTTTTGGGAGTTTGGGAAGAACATGGTTTTTCTTTTTTTTCCTTTTTGGTTGCCAGTTCAACTGAGTGCGGTTCTATTTTGGTGTCTTGTGTCTTCAGTAAACCATAAAAGTATTGGCCGCTATCTACAGCTAAACGGAGGAAAAGAGCTATTGGTGAAAAAGTTTTTGGGTTTTTTCGCCTGGTGGCTAAGTATACTTTTATAGAAATACTGTGGGTGAACATTTATTTAAATAGCTTGTCTCATATAGAGTTACCGAATGAAGGGCATGTTTATGCATATTCAATCGAATGCCGGTTCAGCATTCTCTTATGGTCGAACTATATTAATGTGTTCCTTCCGGTGGTTTATTTTTTTTTCGTTTACTTTTGTCGTTTATATCTTATTTGTAACTTTTGCATTTCTCATTTTTTTATTATACTTATTAAGTTTGAATACGGTGTATTATTGGCGGTAGTTATACTGGTAGGGGAAACAGAGGAAAAGAGAATCGTTGTATATTCATATCTCACATAAATGAGGGAATCCCCTGAGAAGAGTTCATATAAGAGGTATCATTGGCATATCCCAACAAAACGCCTGGAAGGACTCAAGTGAAAAAATGTTCTATTCTAAATCAGTGCCTATTTGATGAGGAGAAGCTAAGCCAATGATCACTTCTGCAGGCAACATCTAAGATAGTCTTCTAGTAAGTATCATTCTCCATTTCTAAATTTCATATGGTGACAGCGGTTGCTCTAATTTTAAGTTTTGACTATAGTTTTCCTATCAAAACAAGACTATATTCATCTGATAAATATAAAGATACAAGGTTTTTTGTTTTCCTCGATATTAAGCTTTGTTACAATGGCGGCTTTATTTGGGAAATAAATATTTCTATCAGAAATATATTCCGCTTTGAATACAGAGTTCAAACCCATCCTAGGGGTTACAATTCATCCAATTTTATATTGTCTCTTCTCATCTCAATTACTACCATGTCATCATCAGAAATGTTATTAAAATGGTCAGTAACTTGTTGTATTCATAAATTCTGCCTACAAATTGCAAATAGAAATCAAATGAAAAAATAAAATATTGATACTTAGCTTTCTTAAGTGGTTAACGTTTCGGAAACAATCTTTTGCCGTTTTCAAAACCTGTACTCACAAGGAAACTCCCCACTCAAACTGTATGATTTCTAATTTCACACGTGACAATTAGAGGAGAGATTTTCCTAGTGAATAGGGGTTTCGAAAACGGAGAAGGATTGTTTTCCGAAGCGTTAACCTCTTGAGAAAGCTAAGGTATCAATATTCAATTTTTTTTATTGATTTTAAAAATATATCGAAGAAGAAAGTAATACAAATCATGAAATTATGAAAAAACTACAAAATTTATTTGGTTCTCCGGAGCGACTTCATTGATTCCAGTAGCGCATTTGCTTTTTCAGTTGCAGGAAAACCCGAAAAAAACTGCAGCACCAGATCTTGATCTGGTGCTGCAGATCTATTTTGATCAATTTCTTTACGATGGTGTTTTCTTTCTTTGAGTTTCAGTAAATTCACTTCAGTTCTATAATTTTTGAACATCTTGTAAGCCTAATGTATTTTAACCTCGTTGTCATACCATGGTACACTATTTGACTTCAAAGTGTATATTTCTGGTGCAATTGAGTCAATAACTATGGGAGAGCAGAAGGGCCACATATTTTTTATTATTTGTTTCTTGGAAATTACGACTTTGAATCTCAAAATTTCGACTTCTACCTCGAAATTTCGACTTTATTCTCAAAATTTTGAGTTTCATCTCGTAATTTCGAAATTACGGTTTGACAACCGGCTTTGCTCTTGATACATGAGCTCAAATGTATAGAAGATGTAACCTTGCATCACCTTTCCTCCTGATAATTCTTATATGAGTATGGAGTTTCATACTTTCACATTCAGTTCATATAATCTCAAGTATTCCAATAAGTAGTATTTGTTGAGTTTCAAGGTGATAATGACAAGTAACTAACAATTCAAGCAGTGAGTGCTGTCATCGTCATAGAGGTGAACATATTTTTATATTCTAAAACTGTAATTTCACTATTTTTTGTTCAATGGATAATTTGAAATTTGACATTGGAAAGATTAATTTTGCAATTAAAAAAAATCTGTTTAAAATCTGTTTTTCCGAACGAATGACAACCAAGCACAAGTCGAAACTTGTGCGAGCTAAGGATTAACGGAGTCTTACCTTTTACCGTGAGATTCCTAACACAACAATCTGGAGTTTTAGAGCAGAAACCCATAAAAATATGTTTTTCCGTTAATCAGCTGTCACCCCCATATGAACGATAACTCTCAGAAGTTGAGAAACTTGTGCGAGCTAAGGACTAATGAGGTCTTACCTTTTAACGTGTAATTCCTAACACGGTCGCAGAATCATCCCAGCTTCTCTCGAAGAAAATATCTGCTCGAGGCGTGAATCGAAGACACGGTCTTTCGATTGTGAGTCGGGCGCACTACCACCGCGACCAATTCCACAATAACATCATCGATTGCCGATAAGGGCTATAAAATTTAAAAAATGTCTATGCTTTCTACACGAAATGATAAATTCATCGAAGTAGTTTTATTGTGGCTTCCAAAACATGTCACAGAGTAATTCACAGACGACATTATACGTGAAGTGAATTCATCCAAAGCTGAATTCATTTTTACATATATGGGTCAAAGTTGTTATGATTATCCTGGTGGCAGGGCATGCTCATTGATAAAATTTGATATTTTCGATTGAAGTTATTGAGTACGTCTTTATTATCTTTGTAAATAGTGAAAATATGGTATATTTTCATGAAATATGTATCAACCCTCTCGCTTCAATAATAGTCAAATTTCTAAGTGAATGTTTTTTCCATTTACAACATATCTCCCAAACTTATGAATGTATTTTGTATTTTTTCAGAGCTGTTCATCCTGCAAATATGTGGATGCATATTTATTTTTATAACTTCAAATATGTGGAGCGTAAAAAATAGTAATATCGCACCTTGAAGATGCGATATAAGAAATAGTATGACTACCAAATGATAAATTGGAGATATTCGAGGAACCTATGTTCGATCATTCATTCATTAGCTATCATGAGCATACATATAAGCCGTATGATTCACCATATTACGAAAATTCAGATGAAATATGAATTCCAATCAGTTTTGAAGATCTTATACTGAATACAGGGGACAGTTACATTTATATCGAGGGAAAGTTCACACCATCTGATGCCACGAAGCGGTGCTACCTATCCAATAACGCCTTGCCTTTCTCTTTGATGAAACTCGATATGAAATGGGTGGTGAGCAAGTCGTTGTTGTTCGAAAACCTGGTATAACTACAACAATGGAAACGATGATTCGGTTGAACACATGCAAATTCACTACTACCGATAGGATGAGGTCTTGATATGAATAAACAAGATATTTTGGATTCCGTCAGCAATGTATTCAGCGGCAAATTACCCGTGAAGTTTCTCATGGATTCCGCTTAAGATTACAATAAAGGGATATTGAATGTGAAGCAGGAGCTCATTTTGATTATAGCACGCTAATTCAAAAATTCATTCATTGGAGAAGTCGATGCAGATTTGGAAATTAATGAAATAGAATGGTGAATCAGACACATTGTGCCGGAGGATCGCCAGAAACTGAAACTATTGAATTGCATCAATAAAAATGGTAATAATGCTAAAGTGGAGGTGGCTTATCGTATGTGGGACCTTCATGAATTACCAACACTTCGTGATACATTCTCAAATATATGGGCTGTGAAGACAACCAACAGTTTCGAAAGACCACGATATATCATTATCGGCTTTCAAAATACTGATTAATCCGAAAATATATCAAAAGATGTAACTAAATTCTAACATGTGAATGTTAATAATATTCAAATATTTATTAACTCTAAAGTATACCCATATGAGCGTTGGAATCTGGAATTCGATGAGAAGTTAGACTCATTAGCCTACTATGCATATGAAAACTTCCAAGGCAGCTACTACGATGGAACTATGAGTTATCCGATGATGGATATTGACAGTTTTCGCAACAATCCATTATTCATCATCGACTGCTCCCTTCAACCCGACGCTATGGAGTCATCCACTGTCGACATCAAAATAGAATTTGAAACACGCAAGGTGAAGTTTCCAGCAAACACCAAAGTATATTCATCCTCCACGATGGTGTTTTATCTTATAATGCTCTTAATGGCTCTGTTCAGACTGGATTGTAATAAGATGTACATGACATGTACCCATATAGCAATAAATATTCCAGGAATATTTCATCAATATACATTTAAGGATATTTCACTATGCTATGAATACGCCATGGATAGATATATATTCATATATACAGTGTGTCTCCCTTCTCATCAAAACACCCCCGTACCTTCCGTAATATTTGAGGTGGAACGATGAAGCTCGCAGGACTGATGGGAATGCTCAAAATGCACCTACCACCTGAATGGGGTTGGCCAAAGTGATATACACTGTCCGACACTCGCGATGGAACACCCCCGTATCTTCCGTAATAATTGAAGTAGATTTTTTTTCTGGTTTTGACATCAAAAAATGAACGAAATTGTTTAAGAGAAACTCGACATTTGTTTTCACATAAATAATTTATTTTTCATTTTGTTATCAGGAAAGTTATTCCTACGCAATAAGAGAGAAAATGGTAATTTTGTAAGAGGAACGGAAACATGTTATCAGTGATGTTTTAGGATGGTTCATATTCTCATTTTCCCATTATTTTAAAAAAAAGGATATTTTGTGGCGAGACATGTTATGCAGTTCAAAATTCTTTTGAAGTACTACTTTCAAAATCACATTTTCAATTAAAAAATGAAACAATCAATTTCAAATGATTAAACTTTTAACAATTTTATATTTCCGTGCCTTATATGAAATTTCCCTCCAATCGAACACATTTTTCTATGCGCCTTCTATTATTTCCTCTAACCCTTCTCAGTTCTCTAGGTATGATTTCTCTACACGCTTGTATAATTCTTGCACGAAAATCTTCCTCATTTGTTAGTCTATCCTCATAAACTTTATTTTTCAAGTTTCCCCATAGATAAAAAAGATCCAGTGGAGTAAAATCTGGGGATCGTGGTGGCCATACTACGAGAGGGCTATTGGGTCCTATCCATTTCATAGGTAGATTCCTATTCAACCAAACCCTCTTTATGCCACTATTGGGAACTGGTGAACCATCTAACTGAAAAATCATGCTGTGTCTCACGTTCAAAGGTAGTTCTTCCAACACATCAGAAAATACATTTTCGAGATAATCAACGAATAGTCGTCCGTTTAAATTTTGATCGAAAAAAAAAGGGCCCGATAATATTTTCGTTCAGGATGCCACACCACACATCAACTTTCTGAGATATTTGGTCTCTACAATTCACCACCCAATTTGGATTTTGTTCAGCCCAAATCCTCATGTTCTGGGAAGATACAACACCATTCGTGGTAGAGGTATTCTCATCACCGTATAAGATATACTTTAAAAAATTCCTGTCATTGAGATAATTTTCCTGCATCCATAAACAATACTCCATACGGCGGATTTCATCTCCTTCGTGCAAAGTATGTGAAAGTTTGGGTTTGAACGCATGCATTTCATGCCTCTTCAAACAATTACATATTTTACTGCGGCTCATATTGAGTTGAAGCGATAAGTTTCTCAAAAGAATTCTAGGATCAGCTTGATGAGCCGCCAATATCGTATCATCATCAATATGTTGTTTTACAATTTTTCTGTCCTTTGTTACTTGGCCGGTGCTCACGAATAGATTATATACTTTATGTACAGTTCCAGGGTGTACAGCTACCTCCAGCGGGTGTCTTCTATTATATTCAGCGGCCGCTTCACGATAAGACCTCACCCCCTCACCAACAATTAAAACAATTTCAATTTTTGCTTGAAGTGACAGACGTGCCATGTTGAAATTTGTCAATCAAAATGAGCTTATATCAGTTGAAATGGAAACTTCATAAATATTAAAATATGAACAGGAACTCACGAGCAGAAAACAACTGGAATACAGGAACAACATCCAACACAAAAACAGGAACAGTAAACATAATGGGAAAAAAAAACACGGCAGAAACAACAGGAACAACGGTGATTCAAAGAACAACAATACTAGAAACAACAAATGCAATGAAAACTGGTCTGGGGGTTGATACAACAAGATCTTTCAACAATATTGTCAGGTTGACAGTAAATATCAATGAGCAACTGTTTTCCATGGTGATTTCAGGGCACCGCATGATTCAATAAAACTGATGTAAATCGATCCCTTCGAATGATTTCAGACAATTCTGCAAGTAGGTAAAATGATATAAATTCTACTTGTTTACCGAGTGCAATATTTTCTTTGAAAATTAACAGTTGTTTCGGTGTTGCAATGAGTATGAAGATCAATTTTGTTTCGGATGGTAAAATGTTTCCTCAATATTTTGATAAAGGACCCCGCACATTTCTTGTGAAAAATGGCTTGCCTTGATTTTGCCGAACTTTTGATATGTTGTAGTTCTTGATGTGCTGATTGAAAGTGTTCACAGCCAAAGCTCAGAATTGTACAGTTTTCGAGATGTGAACCTTTGAATATAGATTCTTTCCATTTTTTGCACTTTTTGCTCATCAATCGAGAGCTCTCACTTCTGGTTGGGATAGAATTTGGATGTTCAGCAACCAGAATTAGTTTTACGAATAATCTTTTTCAGTTATAATAGATGCCACCATCGATAATTTTTAATAAACTGCTTCACACTATCTCGATAATCTGAGAATGTGGTGCTGTGATATTTTCCTCAGATAGGCTCAAAATGGATGATGATAGCATCTCACAGCATCTGTATCTTTCATACCTGAGAGTACTCTCCAGATAGAATGAAGGGGTTCAGGTATTGAAAGCGAACTATTTGCGCCGTAATATGTTTTACCTAAAAATGGGGTGTTCCATCGCGAGTGGCGGACAGTGTATATCACTTTGGCCAACCCCATTCAGGTGGTAGGTGCATTTTGAGCATTTCCATTAGTCCTAAGAGTTTCAACGTCCCAACTCGAATATTACGGAAGATATGTGGATGTTACCATAAGAAGTGAGACAAATTCGGATTTTTCAGGACTGGAATTTTTTCATAAAAAAAGTGTTTTCGTAGTGAGTTTGTAGTCCTGATCAAGAATCTGAAGAAATTTTGAAAATGGGGTGTTCCATCGCGAGTGGCGGACACTTTGATCAACCTCATTCAGGTGGTAGGTGCATTTCGAGCATTTCCATCAGTTCTGAGAGTTTCATCGTTCCAACTCGAATATTACGGAAGATACGGGGGTGTTTCCATAAGAAGTGAGACAAATTCGGATTTTTCAGGACTGAAATTTTTCCAGGAAAAAAGTGTATTGGTAGTAAGTTGGTAGTCCTGATCACGAATCTGGAGAAATTTTGAGCCTATTTTGCCCACTAATATGTTTTACCGTAGCCACTTCCATTGAAAAATGACGGTTGAAGTGAGGTCCGCGACAAAGTGAGGACCAATATACGGACCTCACTTTGTTTCGTGAATCAAATAGTTCTAATGAGGGTCTCACTATGAAATATTGTCATTTCGCAAAAGACAAAATTGGACCTCATTTGGTATGAAAACCTGTTCACCGCATATATTTTAGTTCAATGGTTAGACGCTTGAGGTCGCTGTTCCTCCCGTATATTTTCATTCGTGTATTCGTGTATTAACGCTGAAAATAGCCGTCCGCGCGCCACTTTTACGTTGCGCGCATGGCCTCTAAGCGATTACGTAACTTGAAAATATTTTTTTTGAGGTACTCAAAGTGAAAAGAAAAATTTTAAAATTTTGTGTTATGATATAAACACCATAGAGAACTGATTCACGTTGGAATTTTTCATTAAAGTCAATTTTTCAATTATCTAGACAATTGTTAATTAATAAAATTTTTTTAAACTTTCTTTATCGTTCAAAGTGAAATGAATATTCGAATGATTACCGTGAAATTTCTTCGCTTCGTGTAGCCCTTCTCAAGTACGAAAGAAGATTGCATGATGAAAGTTCTGAAAATTTTAATATTTCGTTTATAATAATTTTTTAAAGTAAACAAAAGAAAAAAAAACACAATAATATTATAGAAAAATGTTATCTTCATTCATCATTATTTTATCTTTTTTATATCAATGAAAGACATTTATAAACTGGAACAAATAATTTTTATTTCCATTTGTTTATAATTTTTTAATAAACAAGTAGACTACTTCAAAATTTAAAGATTTTTTTTTACAATTTTATAGAGAACTGTCAATTATAATTTTATAGAATAAAAATCTCAATGATAATATTTAATTGTTAAAAATCGTTTCTCTATATATCTACTGTTTAAATTATCAGTTAGGACATTTTTTCCTCTTCTAAATTGATAATTAACAGTTCTCTACAGAATAACAGGAAAGAATTAATTAACAATTCCATCGTTTATTAACTTGACTATTTGTTATAAACAAATTCCACCCTTAGCTTTATTTTTTTTGAAAGTTATGAAAGTTACAAAAACAACCACGAGCATAAAAATGCCATGAACAATTTTTTCCATTATTTATTTGATTTTGAAAATACACTTGCTTTCAACTATTAGAGATACGACAATGAACAATCAGATAATTTTTATAGATAATTGAATTATCTTTCAAATGTCATCTTGCATATATTCTTTATTTATTGTTAATTTGTTGTTTCAGGCATTTGTTTATGAAAATTAACGATTTCCTCGAGTTTTTTCAACTATTCAGGCTCACAGCTCAGTAAATAATACGAAAATTTTGGGAATTATTATATTCCCACCTAATTGCTTATTTCTATTACACTGAATTCTAGTTTGTAATTGAAAGAATGCTTTAGACATGCAACAATTTCATTAAAAAATATAAGGACACGAAGTAAGGATGATATTGTTGAGATATGATATTTATATAACTGAAAGCAGTTTATTCGTTTCAAAGATAAAATTTTAATCGTAATATTACAATTAGCGGCGATAATATTCGTTATTATTATATCAAGAATAATAAAGCAGTAAATTTATTTTATTAATTTCGCCCTTTTCCTTTGATTTTTGGGTGGGAAGTTTTTGAAGTATGTACTTGCAATATCTAGGTTTGAAAGTGAACGTGAATTACATCGTACCACTTTAAGGGAGAAGAGTTTATCCAGCATCGCTGACGCCATTTTATGCTGATGTTGCTGAATCGACCTGAAGACTGAACTCCATTTATAAATTAGTCAGTTGCTAGATTTCATACAGTAAACATCTCTGTAATTTCGAATTTTCACAGTTTGTAATTGAAATATATTTTTTAAAAAGTGACTTTGCGTGTACGTTGATATATTTGGCGCAGTCGTGGTAGGATTATCAGAATTGTTTCGAATCGTTCGTGCAATTTTCGTTTCTACGATTAACTGATTTTCGAACTGATATCAACTTGGTGCATCGCTGTTTTGACTTTCTGTTTTGGAGTGGCTTCTCAACTACCAGAACACCCAGTCTATCGCAGACCCGTACACAGCCTGTCGAGGAGCGTATCATCGAAATTTGGGACCAACATAGCCCGAATTCGCAAGGAGCAACGGCCTGGAAAAGACAAAATTGCTTAGCCAGTCGTCGACCTTATAGAAGGATAAGTACGAAATATGCACACAGTCGCTTTCATATTTTTGTAAGTACAATTGTTCATGTCTTTTGACGATTTAATCAACAATCTTGAAAATTTGAATGTGAATTCGCCTTTAACTGACTCACATTTACTTTTAACTCCTAGTTCTAGCCAAACCACCCATTCACATACAACCAATTCTATAAATTCACCTAATAATCAATCAATAATAATGAATCAATTCAGAGCAGAATACCTTAACTGTATTCCTGAATTTGATGGTAACCCTAATGACCTCACAAGATTCCTTTCAGTTTCTTATTAGTCAATGGGCTATGCTTGAAGACTGGCAGTAAACAAATCTAAAGCAAATGGAACTTCAAACGTTCAAGCCAGTCTCTATATACCTACACAGTAGGTTTAATGGACTGACGCCTATCAGAAAACAACTACTCCCCTGGCTAATACCACGAAGGGCGTTGGATTATAGCAGACAGACGTCAGTGCAGGAATCTTCACAGAAAATGTCCTGCATATGCAATTGGCAATACAACTGAAATAGTCGACCTTCAATTATGGAACGGACACACTTGCAGACCGGTTTCGGGCTCATTAGCCACTCCTCAGGGCAAGATAGTGACCATCATCGACCTAAAGTCAATGATATTCCTCAATTGAAAATCGGAAATCTCTCAGAGTATTTCATTCCTCTTCCGAAGTTGGAGCGAACATCAAAAATGTCACTCCATCTAGTGGACGAGGTACTAACCAACTGCATATCCGTAATTTGCCCGTTGGATTATATCAGACGCCTGTCTGATATAATCCAACGCCCTTCGTGGTATTAGCCAGAGGAGTAGTTGTTTTCTGATAGGCGTCAGTCCATTAAACCCACTGTGTAGGTATATAGAGACTGGCTTGAACGTTTAAAGTTCCATTTGCTTTAGATTCCTTTCAGTTAGCGAATCAATTTTAACACAGTTTTACGACAATGCAAACCCCAATAACTTTCAGAATATTTTTTTGGTAAATTCCATTATTTCCAAATTGAACGGCAATGCCAAAACGTTAGTTAACATTCAAGGTGCGAAAGAATGGAAAGATTTGAAAGATATTCTCACTAGAAATTTTTCTGATCAACGAGATGAAGTTTGCCTCAATAGAGATCTTGTAATGATGAGACAATCTAATAATGAAAATGCTCAAAGTTTTTACGATAGATGCCTCAATATCTTGAATTTGCTTTGTAGTTTTGTTAACGTTCATGAAACTACAGATGCCGCTGAAGAACTTAAAAGAAGTTCATACCAAAATTTAGCTCCCAAAACGTTTCTATCAGGGCTTAAAGAACCTTTAGGTACTACAATTAGATGCATGAAGCCTAATTCACTCAACGAAGCATTACAGTATGTCATACAAGAAGAAAATGTACATTATTTTCAAAATTTTTCTGATAAAAACAGTACAAAAACTAACCCAATGCAAAGAATGCATCAACCTCAAAGACCTATCAATATTCCTCAACAACATATTCAAAGATATAATAATAACTTCAACTCGAACACTCCCAATAACTTTTTTCGTAAACAAATGAACTTTCCATCACAACCAGTTCAAATACAGCAAAGACCTACCCCAATGAGTACGTCTACTAGAAATACTCGAACTCAACCCAATTCAGTGAATATATCATCAAGAAATCCTAATACTGCACTACGGTCATATTTTCAGAATCGCGGACCAAGAAATTTTGTAAGCGAAGAATTATTCAATACTGAAACAAATGAGCTTGACCAACAAGTTGATACTGATCAACATAATGAATATATTGATACTGATCAATACATTGATAGTGACCAATATAATGAATATGACGAATTTCAAGAAATTAACCCTGAATGTCGAATTCAAATGATCAATAATGCAGAACGAACAGAAAATGAAAATGTAAATTTTCATTAGTCGCCTCGGAAAAATTAAAAAACCCTCAAATAATTTCATTCAACTCGTCAAACTCTAGTGAATTGTCATATATTGTTTTTCCAGAATACAATATTAAAATTTTGATCGACTCTGGTTCCACAAAATCATTTATCGATCCTGAAATTGCTTTCAAATGTTTCCCAAACTTGATAAGAAATGACCCATTTGTTGTGTCTACAGTATTTCAGAAATCCTCACATAAATACAGTACAAGCATTCCAGCATCTAAAATATTCAATTTGCCAAAACCAATGAAATTAAAATTCTTTCTTTTTAAATTTCACAATATTTTTGATGGTCTCATTGGCCTGGATAACTTAAAAATCTTACAAGCCAGCATAAATTTTGATAAGGGATATTTATTGACCCCATTCTCAAAAATTAAGCTTCTGTTTCATAAGACAAGCAATGAATTAAATCTGATTACGATAGCACCTAGATCCGAACAAGTAATCAAAATAAAAACGTCTATCTCTGACGGCGAAATAATAATTCCACATTATAAAATTCATAACTGCAAAATCCCGCAATGTCTCACTATCGCAAAACAAGGATATGCGCTGACAACTATTTTAAACAATAATACTAGTCCAGTGACATTAGACTTTTCCAAACCATTAAATGTTGAAACTTTTGATAATAATGAAATGCAAAACATTGATTTGAATAATATTAATGTATCAACTGACCACACACTAGACCTTACAAAAATTAGAACAGACCACCTTAATTCGGAAGAAAAAGCCAAAATCCTAGAAATTTGTAAAGAATATTCGGATATTTTCTACCAAGAAAATACTCCCTTGACATTTACCAGCAAAATACGACACCATATACGTACGACTGATGACGTACCGGTGTACACAAAATCTTATCGATATCCTTTTATCCATAAAAAAGGGGGTCGAAGCCCAAATTAAACAAATGCTTGCCTCTAAAATAATTAGGCCCAGTAACTCACCATGGTCGTCACCTATATGGGTTGTTCCCAAGAAGGTTGACGCTACTGGCAAACAGAAATGGAGAGTAGTCATCGACTATCGTAAACTTAACGAAAAGACGATTGACGATAAATACCCTCTCCCTAATATTCATGACTTACTCGATAAACTAGGAAAATGTCAGTACTTCACGACATTAGACCTAGCTAGCGGCTTCCACCAAATAGAGATGGAAGAAAAGGACATAGAGAAAACAGCTTTTAATACAGAAAACGGACATTACGAGTTCCTGAGGATGCCGTTTGAGCTGAAGAACGCACCAGCCACGTTCGAAAGGGTGACAGATAACATCCTAAGAGGCATACAAAACGAAAAATGTCTCGCCTACCTAGACTACATCATCGTTTTCTCAACTTCACTTCAGGAGCACATGGAAAGACTTCGATGTGTATTCCAAAGACTAAGAGAATCGAATTTTAAGATTCAACTCGATAAGTCTGAATTTCTGAGAAAAAAAGTGGCCTATTTAGGACACATAATGACTCCCGAAGGTGTCAAACCCAATCCTGACAAAATAAATGCCTTCAAAAACTTTCCATTACCCAAAACAGCAAAACAAATAAAAGCTTTCCTTGGACTGTTAGGTTACTACCGACGTTTTATTTCAAATTTTGCGAAAGTTACAAAACCATTCACCAAATGTTTGAAAAAGGGTGCCAAAATTGAGCACAATGACGAATTTTTGACTTGTTTCGGAACCTGCAAAAATCTTTTAATAAACGAACCAATACTCCAGTACCCTGACTTCACAAGAACGTTTAACCTGACAACAGACGCCTCAAATGTAGCTTTGGGAGCCGTTCTTTCGCAAGGCCCTATAGATAAAGATCTACCGGTGGCTTTCGCGTCACGAACCCTCAACGATTCTGAACAGGAATACTCAGTAATCGAAAAGGAATTGTTAGCCATCGTATGGGCAACAAAATACTTCAGACCATACCTGTACGGACGAAAATTTAATATTATCACTGATCACAAACCACTTCAGTGGTTATTTTCATTGAAAGATCCACATTCAAAATTTATAAGGTGGCGAATCAAGCTCGAAGAATACCAATTTTCGATAATTTATAAGAAGGGGAAAGTGAATACAAACGCGGACACACTTTCCCGTGTAGAAATTCATACAAAGGAAACCAGATCATTTTGGGATGAACTAGATGAAATAATAGTTGAATCCTCACGTCTGGGCAACCCAACCACTTCCTTTGGAGTACAACCTGTACCAATAAGTCAAACAGACCAAAGTTTGAACACTCCTATATATCTACCGTCCAATGGCATTCTAACGATTGGTGAACCTGTACGGGACTCAGACGACTTTTCCATGATTGTCAATATTGGTAATGACCACAATGACACAGCGAATACTGTAAACGACTACCCTATCGAAAATAACCAACCATCTATCATTAACGACCGACCATTTATCGAAAATAATCAATCAGTTACCGAAAATACTCGATCAATAACTGAAAATAACAATAAAACACCCCCTGCCAACCAAGGTGACGAAAACCATACCATTCACTCTAACGCTGATCAACATCCTATTATAAACATCCCAATTGTAGATTACGCTGTCAATTACGGGCAAAATCAAATTGTTATAACATCAGTTCTACATTCACCTGCAAAAACTAAAATAATAATTTTATTCGAAAAGAAAAAACGCATACTAGTTCAGCTTTCAAAAAATAATTTTGAAAAGGACGTAATAGATTTCATTAAAGAATATATCAGTCCTGATATTCAATACCACTTGTATTTTGAGAATCCTGAAATATATGAACCATTTTCAGTTATTCTACAAACATACTTTAAAAATTCATCTATCAAGTTTAAAAAATGTTCAAAGAAGCTGATAGATATTACGAGAAAAAATGATATTGAGGAAACCATTAAAAACTATCACGAAGGTAAATCTAATCATTGTGATATAGATGAAACCCACCAAAGAATCAAAGAAGAGTACTATTGGCCAAATATGAAAAGTTCCATACAAACTTTCATAAATGAATGTGAACTATGCCAACAATGCAAATACGACAGAAACCCTGTCAAAATGCAAATGAATGTTACTCCAACAGCCGCAAAACCATTTGAAATTGTACATATAGACGTATTTACTTTCGAAAAATCAAAATTTTCAACCATCATAGATAGCTTTCCTAAATACGCCCAATCTTATATCCTGAACGCAACGACAGGTACAGAAATCGCTAACAACTTAATAAGTTATTTTTCTCACCATGGCGTACCTAAACAAATTATTCTAGACAATGGAACCGAATTTAAAAATTCCGTAATTACTGAACTTTTAGGACTTCATAAAATCAAAGTCCACTTCTGTTCCCCAAATCACCCCCAGTCGAATGGAATTATTGAACGATTTCATTCAACTATTATCGAACATCTACGACTACTTAATACAAAAGGGTTTTCAAAAACACCTATTAAAATGAAAATGATTTACGCGATCTTAGCTTCAATTCATTCCGCTACCAAACTCAAACCAATTGATATCATAAATGGACCTCCAATGAACCATTCGATATTAAACTCGATCAAATCTTATTGAATGACTATATATCGCAACACAGGGAACGAGCAAAATTGTTATACTCTCAAATTAATGCTAGTTTAGTTAAAAAGAAACAACAAATTACTGAGAAAATTAATAAAAATAGAGACGACCCGGCAATATTTAGAACTAAACAAAAAGTTTACACCAAAAAACATCTGAGACGAAAGAACGCGAATAAATTCTTGAAACCCGAGGAAATTAAAACGACTAACAAACGCAGCAAAGGTACACATGGACAATGTAAAACGTCCACTTAGACGACTTTATTCATTCGACAACTAACACTTGCTTATCATTGCAGATTACCCGGAATCTTAGCGACACCAGATAAGATAACGTTCAAAAACCTTAAAAACAATCCTGGGTTAATTCCGGTCAAACTTGGAACTGCAAAGGTCAGAGAATATTATCATTATACATTACTATGACTTGAATCCCATCATATCAGAAATCAATAGACTTAAAATGAAATCTGAAAATCTTGTGAATTTGATATCGAAAAATTCAGAATATGAAAAAGATACGTCCAACTACTTAAAAATATTAAAATTTATGGAGACCAATGTCGAAAATAAACTGATAGAACTAATTCCTCATCCGATGAGAAATAAAAGAGGAATGATCAATGGGTTAAGATCGATTTTTAAAGCAATTGATGGCAATTTAGATGCAAGCGATGGCGAACGCTATGAAAAACTTATTCAAGAACTAAAGCAAAATCAAGATAAATTGTCATCGAACATAATAAGGCAAAATTCTCTCGCTGTCTCTCTAATTGATAAATTTAACAACACTATTCAGCAAATAAATCATAACGAGAAATTGATTGAAATAAAAATCAATCAAATTTCTGAGATAGTCAAAAATAAAGTTTATCGAGAAAATTCAGATTTCATTAAAGACATAATAAATCAACTAATTAATATGTTCAAAATTATCAACTCTATTCTACAAGACATTGAAAACTCAATATCTTTTGCAAAAATCGGAATGATGCATCCAAGTATCATGAAAACCAAAGACTTTTTACGGGAAATAACTGATGTTCAAAACAGACTGAAGAGAAATCAACTACCAGTTGAAATCAGACTTGAGAATATTATGGTGATTGAAAAATTGATAAAGGTATATTGTTATCAACTAAATAACAAGATAACATACATCCTTCGCATAACTATAACACACCCTATAGAACTGAACCTCCACCATCTTTACTCAATCCCTATACCAAATGAGAAAATGAGAAAATAAGTACCTTTTGAAAAACGAATTGTACTACTCATTTATGGGCGACTCTTGTATGAAAGTACTTCCACTATTCTACATCTGTGACCCGGCCAAAAGATGCGATTGGAAATCAATCAACCAATATACAAACGATTGGAAGAGTCAAACCAATGGATTGGACTCTTACCTACCGAAGAAACAGTTAGACTAAAATGTCACCAGCAAGAAGAAGCCATCAAAGTCAAAGGTTCATACCTAGTCGACATCCCAAATACTTGCCAGATATCGACAAATCAAGAAGTTATCATCAATTATCAGCAGATCGATACCCAAAGCCAACCCATCCTGTTTCCCGACTCAGATATACAAGAAATTTCAAGAGAGAAGTTTAACTTGAGCCTTCACCTGAACAATGTAAACTTGGATGAGCTGCATGAAATCAGAACAGGGTTCATAGAAAACCGCCCTGCACTTCAAGAAAACTCTATAAGCCATACACCCAGTGCTTGGACAATTATAGTTTATGGGATTCTAGCAGTTCTACTAGCGTATGCCATATACGAGAAGATAAGAGACATCAATCCGCCTTCCAGAAGAAGCCCCCAGGAATCCATAGAGTTGCAGAATATTCAACTTCCTCAGTAATCCTCCGAAGTTGAATCTGTGAGGGGAGGAATTACATCGTACCACCTTAAGGAAGAAGAGCTTATCCAGCATCGCTGACGCCATTTTATGCTGATGTTGCTGAATCGACCTGAAGACTGAACTCCATTTATAAATTAGTCAGTTGCTAGATTTCATACAGTAAACATCTCTGTAATTTCGAATTTTCACAGTTTGTAATTAAAATATATTTTTTGAAAAGTGACTTTGCGTGTACGTTGATATATTTCGTGCTATTCTTTTTCCTTTTCGATTTTTTGCTCTTCTTTCTCTTCTGCTTCATCATATTCTTCTTGATCTCTAGATTCTTACATTTCTTCTTCTTCTGCTGTCTCATCTGGCTCCGTGTTTCTTTTAGATTCGGAGTCTGAATCTGCTCCCAATATTCCGTTAATAATTTTTTGATGAGCTGACTTCTTTCCATTTCGTTGATCAGTGACCATGCCGTATTCGAAATCCTCTTCTCGATCATCGGAGTCATTATTTTCATATTCATCTCGATAACAAAATTGGTCTGAAGTTCAATATCCGATTTCGCATTATTTACTGAGCTGTGAGCCTGAAAATTTGTAAAAACCCGAGGACATTTTAATAAACAAATGCCTAGAACAACAAATTAACAATTACTAAAAAATATATGCCAGATAACATTTGAAAGATAATTCAATTATCTACAAAAATGATCTGAATGTTTATTGTCGTATCTCTAATAGTTTGAAAGTTATATAAGCATTAAAGTCAACAAATGGATCAGCTGGTGTAACTTTTGCAGCACGTGTATTTTCAAAATTGACTAAATAAGGGAAGAAAAATTTCTTCGATATTTTTATGCTCTTGGTTGTTGCGAATTTGTTTATAACAAATTATTGAGTGAATAAACAATGAAATTGTTAATGGAATTTTTTTTTATTATTCTGTAGAGAACTGTTAATTATGATTTTAGGAAAAAAAATGTCTTCACTAATACAGTAGACATATAAAGAAACGATTTAAAACAATTAATATTATTATTAAGAAACTATTTTTAAATCAAAATTGACAGTTTTCTATGAAGTTGATTTTTTTAATATTGTAATAGTCCATTTCTTCATAAAAGATTTATAAACAAATTATTTGGTTCAGATTATAAATGTCTTTTATCGACATGAGAACGATTAAATAATGATAAATGAGGAAAAAAATGTTCGTAACATTATTGTGTTTTTTTCTGTTTACTTTAAAAAATTATTATAAACAAAGTATTAAAATTCTCAGAAGTTTTATCATGCAATCTTCTTCTGTATGTATCTAAGAAGGGCTCCACGAGGCGAAATAATTTTACGGTAATTATTTAAATATTTATTTTACTTTGAACAATAAAGAAAGTTTCAGAAAATTTTGTTAATTAACAATTGTCTGAATTATTGAAGAATTTACTAATGGAAAATTTCAACAGGAATCAGATCTCTATGGTGTTATGAATTTTTAAAATTTTTCTATTTACGTTAAGTACTTCAAAAAAGTATTTTCAAGTTACGTACTCGTAAAAATAATGAAGATACCGTTTCGGGAGTCGGAATTTTTTTTTAGTAAATTTCCTCCTATTCAATGATCTTTTTTTCGAAATTCAAAAATATTTATAGTTTACGAACTATGAACAACAAAACCGAACACTGCTTTTTAGAGTCTTCAATTGTGTATAACTTTAAGAATATTTTATGAACTAATTTACTTTTTTTTTCACAATGATCTTGACAATAATCCGGATCGAATGAGCCTAACCACTTAATTTTACTAAAAATATGTCCATTCAATACGAATCTAAACTTAAAGCCCAGATTAAATGATTGATTACAGTTGATACCAATGATTGTGAAATTGAAGAGACAACAAAATGGTCTTGTATTTGAATGTGAATGTATTACTGATTCAACTGATTCTATTCCATTTGTTGTTTTTGTTTTGGCATCAGTGACGTTCGAGAAAAAATATGAAGTCATAGGCAGATTCGAATTCAAGACATGCTGGCACACTATTGCTATGCCGTTTCACCACTTGTATCAGCTGTAATTTTCAATAATATTTTACATCAATTGAGTATGTTGAATTTCTCACTTCAAAGAATGGTTGAGTTTTGAATAGGTGATCGAATATATTTTTACTGGTTTTATCGCTTTTGATGAAGAGCTAAATGGAAAATTCAGCTCAATTAAAATCTCCTTCGACTTTTACATTGGTTTTTGAAAATGTTCAATTTCATCCACAAAACTGTTTCTCAATTAATAAAATAAGCGTTATGCCTCTGAAATTATAACAAAAATGTTGCTGTCGTTTTTATGTATTTGGCATTGGACTACTAGAAATAATCATTGGCTTCTTCTGAGTAGGGTCTGTTACTAACTCTCTAAGCCACACCTGGGAGCATCATGGCTATTTGTAGTTCCGCCAGCCATGTTACGTAGGAGAATCAATCCACCTTCAATTAGATAAATAATAAATGGGGGAGAATCTGAAAGCAATTATTCATTTAATAATTAATAACGAAGTTTGACTTCGTGATAATTAGCTATTGAAAGTATGGTTCGAATTCTCTGTCTATATACTGGGTACCAACGAAATCATATATAACACATGTGGCCATTTCTATCGAATATAGCATGATGTCACATACAGAAATATTGTCAAACTCGATGTAGGATGCTAACGTCGAAGTTTGCTTGGTTTTTGAATAAAAGTTTTCAAACTGAAGTTTTTGATTCACCCACGTACTTTTTATCAATTTTGTTTAAACGCCATTGTTTATATCATTTATCTCGAAAATCTAAATAGAAATTAGTATTTTTTGAACTTCGACTTCGAAATGACTCTCTTATACTACAAAAAGGTGTCGCAGATAGCAATCAGTTTATTTTTTTCTGCGAGTGAAAAAGTGAAAATGTCAAAGCTCTCATTATGGGAAAATAACTTCATAAAAATTACACTTTTCACCGGTACAGATAAATGGACACCACAGTTTCATTTTTTGTAGTAAAAGAGGTACACTTCGATGTCGAAGTTCAGAAAATACCATTTCCTATTTAGATTTTTGAGATCAATGAAGTGAAAATTGGCATATAACAAAAGTCCCTAAAGAGTTCGTTGATAAGTGAAAAATTTCAATTGTTGACTTTTATTCAAAAACTGAGAAAATTTCGTCGTTAGTTTCTCTTCATATCGAGTTGTTTGACGTCATAATACCGCCATATTCAAATAGAAATGGCCACATTGTTATATCGTTGAAAAAAAAATTATTTCTGATCAAATGGTTGAAAAAATATACAGAGTCCCATTGGACTCTGCCAGCTACAGAGTAGCTTTCAACCATTTGTAATTTGTACCTTCACGAAGTAAAAACAATTCTAGAGTTCAGGTTTGTTAATTAACAGGGTTTTTATGTTAACCTTCAGTTCATAAAAAATTATTAACTAACAAATGCATAATTAATGGAAAATTGAGATACAATTTTTTTTATCGCGGATTATTGTTCATTGACGTATTTGAAAACTATATGAATTTTTTCATTCCTCAATTTTCATATTCAATATGTTAAAAGACAAAGTTTTTTGCTGTGCCAGATTGACTCCCCGTAGGTGAAAGCCAGGCTACCCGTTTTTGGCTCTAGTTTCAGGGCTCTGTAAAAATTATAAATAATAGAGGTACTGCTCCGGAAGGCGAAACTTTGTTTTAGCATATTTGATGATCTTTTTTGATCTTCTTTTGAAATTGGAAAATTCTGAGTACTATTCGAGATATTCAGTAAAAAACAAACCTCAATTTTTTTTAACCTATTTGTTTATGACTTTCGTAATTTGTTTCAGTGCCTTTTCGAACTCATCCTTAAACTTTCTACGTGACAATATGAATATAATGACACCTTGATCGTAAATTTCGGAAACTATATAAAAATTTTAGGAGAAAATGGTACATGAACTAGACTATTGATCTCATTCCTGCCAAGTCCCTTGGTACTTTCATATTTTGGAATCCACAACCGGTCCAAAACCTCGTTATTTATGTTTTTCTGTCCATCCTGAAAAATATATTTGTGAAACTGAAATACTCAAAACATGAACAACATGTATTTTTTAGTTTATTTTGATCAAAACTAACTTAAATTACGCAGTAGTTTCCACGACGCAACAATCAAACTTTCATGAATCTTCGCTAATATACATTTATCTCCTATCCATTTTACATCCATCTGTTTCACATGTAGAAAACTCGGCAACGTTTAATGGACCTCACTTTGCCTTTATGATGAATTAGTACGTGTATATATGTCCTCACATTGTTAGGATCTTTGAAAAATATATACGGACCTCACTTCACTAGGAGAATAGTACAGTCCTCACTTTGTAGATGTATATTGAAGAAAAATAAATAATTTTCTATTCAGATTTTTACGAGTATATTTTCCATTTTTCTCTTGGAAAACAAGAGAGGCCGCGGCTAGGTTAAAAGTTAGATCATTCCCAGTCAACTCCTTCACCCGGTCCTCACTTGGTTAGGACTGAACTGTGTCCTCACTTTGATAGCTGGCGGTATATATATATATATATATATATATATATATATATATATATATATATATATATATATATATATATATATATATATATATATGGCTGGATGATATCTTCAGTAAGTTGATTCCGCTTTGGCATTGTTGTTTAAGGTGACTGATGTAAGCATCCCAATTCACTTTTTCATCGAAAACTATCCCGAAAAACTTGAGTTCTTTCACAAATTCAATCTGCTCACCATACACTTTCAGGATTGGTTATGTTGTAGGGGGTCGTTTAATAAATAACATATACTTATTTTGTACTGGAGAAAGTGAATCCATGTTGGGAGGACCATTGTTCAAGTTTGCTGATGTCGGTTTGTAGGAGTTCAGATGCAGAGGACACTGGTTCATTACCAAACATTAAATTTTTATTTCTTTTTTTTTTTTTTGTCTTTCATTACTTTGTTTCACACTTGTAAATATGGTTTAGGGTGCATTTACAATTTATGCGGGCAAATAATTTAAATTGTTGTTTTTCAAGAACCTTACTTTGATGAAATCCTACTACTTATTCCTACTATTCAAATCTACTCATGCCGATCCTGTCCTCTTTTTTTGTTTTCCTCGAATTTGTCGTTCCGAAATATATTCAAGGAGAGGAGCAGAGAGACGAAAAACCTTCGTCGTCGTGATTGGGTGTAAAAACTGCAATACAATTACGTCGTGGTGCGAACCCACAGAGTTACATGTGCGATTTTTCCTTGTCTAATAAGGAACTTCCACTCCTACCATACATCCTTCTGCCATACTACATCAAACAAGGTGAGTCAACTTATTCATTTTGCAATTGATTTTTTTATTCGTACTTTTATTACGCAAAGTTTGAGATCAAAACAAATCTCAGTGGTGAATCTGCGTCCCTATTTCATACACCGCTTAAAAAACGTTCATGGTCCTTCTTCGAGCCGGATGTAGTTTCTCAACATTTAGATTTGTAGTTTCAAACTTTGCAATAATATAAATTTTGAATGCAACCTAAATTTTTCTCGCGAAATAGCTAGATATATTTGATTTATTATTGTTTGCAACTTTGCATTTCTTCATAAACATTTATCTTTTTTTTTGCGTTCCAACCTCACAGTTCAGAAAACCATCGTTTCTGAGAGTTGGCTGACGTTTTTTCGCGCATTTTTTGTACTGGTGTTTTGGGTCAGATCTTTGTTATTTCAAGGTCCGGCATTGAATTATTTGTTTTGAAATCAGATTCATTTGATTTAACTATGAAGAATTCAAATGATAAGCTTGCTCGTACACGAGCATTGCGTTCTATTGCTCTTAGTCATTTTAAATGGATTGAAGAATCGTCAAAAAATGTTGATGACGAGGAACATAAAAATAAGTTCAAAGTCAGCTTTCGGAAGTTGAAAAAGGTAACCAAAGATTTTGAGAAACATCATAATATGCTTATTACTTTGATTGCCAATGAAGCGGATGAGTTGATTACGGAAAATAAAATATTCGACGATTTCACTAGGAGATGTGATGAGGTGGAAACTATTTATTTTGAATTGTTTGAACTCCCTACGGAAGAACAATCTGAGACAACGCTTCCTTCTGCCTCAAATAGTACTCTGATGCATTCTAATGACGTTTGTTGTTTGCCTAAATTGAAGTTGAAAACATTTTCCGGTGACATGACAGAATTTCCTGCGTTTCATCAAATGTTTATGTCCTCTGTTCATGTGAATCGTTCAATTTCTAACGTAGAAAAATTCAATTACTTGATATCTGTTTTGAGTGGTGCGGCACTGGAATTGATTGACGACATTCCAGTTACATCGGCTAATTACACAACACAACAAAGTTTTTGTTTCGGGGTTGAAATTAGATGATTTTAATGTATTTCCACGTGTTAAAACCGGA
The DNA here is from genome assembly GCF_025532065.1 of Leptinotarsa decemlineata. Taxonomy (NCBI): domain Eukaryota; kingdom Metazoa; phylum Arthropoda; class Insecta; order Coleoptera; family Chrysomelidae; genus Leptinotarsa; species Leptinotarsa decemlineata. The sequence continues at coordinate 18,235,818 of NW_027412533.1, forward strand.
AGTGACCATGAAAATTATATATTAGCTCTTGTTTTCAAGATATAGTATCATTATATTATATATATGTATATTGAGTTTTCAACAAATGAAATATTTCATCACCAACAGTTGATACACATGTTTGTTTACATAACACCCCTCTCATCATCTGTTCTTAAGTAGTAAACATAACCTATGTGAGTTTGTCAATTGTACGCACGTGGTTGCTATTGAAATTATCGTGTGAAGTTGATTTTTAAATTAATTTAAGTGCTGATCTGAAATGCCTCGAAAGTGTGTGAATTCTGTCGATAGCTTTTGCTATATATGTGGTGAAATAACATTTAAGGCTCAGAAACGTAAAATGACACCAATCGTTAAGACAGCCTATGAACATTATTTTGGTGTGAAAGTTGGGGACCAAGATAAATCATGGGCTCCTCATATATGTTATAATTCTTGTTCCGTCATATTGCGAGAATGGCTGAAAAATAAAAACCGGGCAATGGCTTTTGCAGTACCTATGGTTTGGCGTGAGCCTACCAATCATACAGACGACCGTTATTTCTGCTTAACTCCTCCCATTAAGCAAGGTTTATCTATGAAGAAAAGAGGAACGGTTAAATACCCTAATCTCCCATCTGCTCTTCGGCCTGTACCACACTCAGACAATTTGCCAGTCCCTTCTCCACCCCAAAATTATGAAATTTTAGAGGAAGGTGATGAAGACTGTTTAGAAGGAGCAACCCATCTTTCTACATCCTATGACCCTGATTTTGAGGTAAGCGATAGGTCTAGTGATCCGCACAGAATTAGTCAAGCAGAGTTGAGTGACCTTATAAGAGATCTTCGCTTGTCTAAGGAAAAGACTGAGCTGTTAGGGTCAAGACTACAACAGTGGAATCTTCTAAAACATGATGTGAAAATATCTCAGTGTAGGGATGCTCCAGAAGTGTTTTATAAAAGACAAGCTAAACGACAGCGATCTTACAATGAATCGGATGGACTTAATTGAAATTTGGTGGTACAAACTTCTTTTATTTGTCAAAACACTAAGAATAATGTTTTTTTTTATTAATTTTGTACTTAAAATATTCTAAAAGAAACAACAATATCGTTTTATGTACTTTCACTTTTCACGTATAGTATAACTACTCTTTAAGATTAAGTACTGTGTATCTCAAAAACTAGAGCTAATAAAAATTTTTCATTGTTATTTTCGTTTTTATCACCCCAAAATTAGTAGAAATTGACTAATCTAGTGTAGGAAACATTAAAAAAATATTTTTTGTTGTGTTGTGTTATCAATCAGCTTATAATCTTCTCCTAGAACGATACAACAATAAACGGGAACAAGCTTTTACTCACTGGAGTAGAATAGAAGCCTGTCAAGCTTTGCGTACTGAAGATGCAACTTCTTTACGAAACTTAATTTTCACTTTAAAAAAAAATATTTCTGTTTTGAGAATTATGGGTTTAGAAACAGATAAATGGGATTTCATTTTATCGTATATGTTGCTAAATCGTTTAGATTCACATACTCGTAAATGTTTTGAACAAAAACATGCCTCGAATGCTATTCCCAAATATGATGATATTCAATCATTTTTGGAAAAACAGTGTATTGCTTTGGAATCTGCAGCTGAAACTTCTAGTAAGCTGTTGAATTTACCAAAAAATAATAATAAATGCATTACTTCTAGTTCATCCTGCAAAAAAAACAGTTTCAATTCAGCTCAAAATAAATCAGCTTTCCTTGTTCAATCTCACAAACAGTATAAGTGTTTTTTGTGCTCAGATGATCATATTATTTTTCATTGTCCAATTTTCAAATCGAAAGGTCCTAAACAGAGATTTGATATCGCTAAACAAAATAAAGCATGCATAAATTGTTTGGCCACTTCTCACAACACTTTGCAGTGTTCCTCTACTGGACGATGTAAAGTTTGTAAAAAATCACATCACACCTTATTGCATTTTGAAAATAAATTAAATACAGATTTGAATCAGAATTCGAATTCTCCTGATCCGTCAGGTTCTCGTGCAAACAATGAGGAAATTCCTCAACTTTCTCGAGTTGGGATGTTACTCAACTCTAATTATGAGGTACTATTATCTACAGCGATGCTCAAAATTAAAGATAATTTCGATCAGTGGCTAACTGTTCGTGCCGTGCTTGATTGTGGAGCGCAATCTTCATTTATTAGTAGATCTTTAGCCAATAAATTGGGTTTAAAAAAGTCTAAAATATCCATGTCATTACAGGGGTTGGGAGAAATGTATTCATCTTCTCAGTCGGGGGTCAGTTGTACCATTTCATCATTGACGCAACCTGAGTATTGTTGTACTTTGGAATTTATAATTATAGACAAAATTGGTGATGAACTTCCTTCGACATCATTTTCAAAATATGAGATGCCATTCACAGATCATCTTAAATTAGCTGATCCTGATTTCAATAAAAAATCTCGGATAGATTTATTATTAGGTAATGACATTTTTCCTTATATTTTGAAAGAAGGAAAAGTTTCATTGGGGGAAAATAAACCGGTTTATCTGAATACAGTTTTTGGATGGATTGTTATGGGTAAAGTACCTCAAATATCTGCTAAATGTGATACTATCAAAGTTAATTCATTTTTTACTAAAGTATCAAATCCAACATTGGACAATATATTACAGAAATTTTGGACTTTAGAGGAGGTTCCCGATATTAAGGTCATTTCGTCTGAAGATAGATTTTGTGAAAATTATTTTATCAAAACTACTACTCGCTACCCTGACGGCAAGTAGTTTCCCTGCCCTTCAAATCAACAAATCTGGATTTTGGAAATACCCGAGAGATTGCTTTACGGCGTTTTCTTTCTTTGGAAAAACGTCTATCTCAGGATAAAAAATTATGTCTTTCGTATTCAAATGTTTTGAGTGATTATTTACAAAAAGGTCATCTCATCAAAGTACCACCTCCTCCGGTAACTGATTTGACTGATTATTTTTACATCCCTCATCACGCTGTCATAAAACATGAATCTTCGACCACTCCTCTTAGAGTTGTTTTCGATGCATCTAGTCATTCCGCGAATAAACCATCGTTAAATGATACTTTATATGTGGGTCCAAAGTTACAAAATGACTTGGTCAATTTACTTCTACGTTTTCGGTTACATTTGTATGTATTCACATGTGATATCGAAAAAATGTACCGAATGATTTGGTTAGCAGAAGAACATCGTAAATTTCAGAGAATACTGTGGCGATTTTCACCTTCTGAGCCTATTGCAGATTACCAACTCAATACCGTTACATTTGGAGTTGCTTCTTCACCGTACTTGGCAATACGTACCCTACATCAGCTTGCCAATGACTATTTAGAATATCCTCTGGCTTCAGAAGTTTTAAAGCATTCAATATATATTGATGATATTCTGGATGGTCATAATTCATTAAAAATCTGCAGTACGATGAAAAATGAAATAATTGAATTGTTGCGTAAAGGGGGTTTCGAAGCTCATAAATGGGCTAGTAATTCTCCAGAGCTATTACATGATTTACCTGAGTCATATAAACAAAATATAGATGTTTGTTTGGATTTGGAAAATAATATAACCAAAATTTTAGGATTACGTTGGAATCCCATCAAAGACTTATTTTTTTATTCTATTACAGCTGATCAAGATAAAATATGTACAAAGCGTAACATTTTATCCGAACTAGCCCGTATATTTGATCCCCTGGGTTTTTTGACTCCAGTAACATTCTTTGCGAAATTGATTATACAACGTCTTTGGTCGATGGGTCTCGGTTAGGATGATCGACCCCCTATTGATGTATCGAACAAGTGGGAAATGTTTAAGTCCGAACTACCTAAACTCCGGGAAATCAAAATACCAAGACAAATTATTACATTTGGTGGGAAAGCATACGAATTAGTCGGATTTTGTGACTCATCTCTTAAGGCATACTGTGGAGTCGTTTACGTTAGAACAACTTTTATCAATTCTGAAGCTAGAACTTATCTCGTGTGTTCAAAGTCCAAGGTTGCACCTTTAAAACCGGTCACAATACCTCGATTGGAACTTTGTGCCGCAGTTCTTTTAGCAAAACTAATGGAGTTTCTTCTAGATACTTTCAAAGACAAGATTCGTTTTGAAAATATTTTTGCCTTTACCGATAGCTCGGTTGCTCTTCAGTGGATCAAAGGTTCACCCCATTGTTGGCAAACATTTGTAAGCAATCGGGTATCTTTTATCCAGGAGCGACTTGCACCTAGTTTATGGTACCACATTTCTTCGGAATTGAACCCCGCTGATGGTGGTTCACGTGGTATATTTCCAAGTGAAATGATTAATATTACTTTATGGTGGAATGGGCCCCCCTTTCTGGAAAATCCCATTCACACTTGGCCTTTGGATAAATTTGTATCCGTGAAATCGGCAGATATTAATAAGGAGAAACGAAACATTGTTTTGAATATTATCGTGGAGAAACATTTCATTGATAATCTTATAGAATAATTCAACTCATTTTTTAAAATTAAAAGAGTAACTGCACTCGTTTTGCGAGCTATTCATAATTTCAAGAATTACAAATCTCGAAACACTGATTACCTCACCTCTCTTGAGCTATACCATGCGGTTGTTTGCTTAATTCGACATATTCAGTCTATATGCTTTGTTAAAGAGATAGGTTCAATAAGGAATGGTGTCCCACTTTGCAAATCTATTAGGTCATTGAGTCCGTTTATTGACGATAAAGGCTTGCTACGGGTGGGTGGAAGGATTTCTCATTCCGCCGCTTCCTATGATAAAAAATACCCCTTTCTTCTGCCAAATAATTCTAAATTCACCAACTTGCTAATAAATGAGGTTCATATTAATTATTTACATTGTGGCATACAATCCACTAATTTTTTCTTGTCACAAAATTTTTGGATAATTTCTGCAAAAAAGGTTATTCGAAAGGTACTGAGTAAATGTTACATTTGTTGGAAAACTCAACCCAAACCTTTACAGCCTCCAATGGGTAATTTGCCCAAATTCAGAATTTGTCAAGCCAAGACATTTTCCAATGTGGGAATTGATTTCTGTGGTCCCTTTTCTCTAAGAGCCTCTCGTTTGCGAGGAGCAAAAATACTAAAATCCTATGTCTGTTTATTCATTTGTTGTGCGACTAAAGCTGTTCATCTTGAACTTGTATCAGATATGTCCTCCGAGGCCTTTCTGGCTGCTTTACGTAGGTTTATTGCCCGAAGAGGCACCTGCTTGAACATATACTCAGATTGTGGTTCTAATTTTATAGGAAGTGAGTCATATTTACGTCAGATATTTGCAAAATCCGCTAGATCTGAGTCCATCTCATGGCATTTCAATCCCCCTTATTCTCCTCATATGGGCGGAATTTGGGAGGCTAACATCAAATCTTTCAAAAACTCATCTCAAACGTATCGTTGGCAATCAAATTCTCACATAAGAGGAATTCAACACCGTAATCATTCAGATAGAGTCAGTGATGAATTCCAGACCATTGTGTTCTATTAGTACAGACCCTAATGATCTGGCAGTGCTTACACCTGCTCATTTTCTTACATTAGAGCCTCTTTCAGCTTTACCGGATCCTGATGTATCTCATTTGACGATCAATCGTTTAAATAGATGGCAATTATTACAAAGACTTCATCGTGACTTCTGGAAACGATGGCGCCTTGAATACTTACATACTCTACAACAAAGATATAAATGGACTAAACCACTTGAAACTATTACTCCAGGAACCATGGTTGCTATTCAAAATGATAATGCTAATCCTTTAGATTGGCTAATGGGCCGAGTAACTGAATTAACTTTAGGTACTGACGGGGTCCCTCGTGTTGCTATTGTAAAAACTACAAAAGGTCTTATTAAAAGACCTTTAGTTAAATTATGTCCTCTTCCTGATTACGATGACTACTTCTGAAAATACGCTAAGTATTTTCAGGGGGGTGGGAAATGGTTCATTACCAAACATTAAATTTTTATTTCTTTTTTTTTTCTTTCATTATTTTTGTTTCACACTTGTAAATATGGTTTAGGGTGCATTTACAATTTATGCGGGCAAATAATTTAAATTATTGTTTTTCAAGAACCTTACTTTGATGAAATCCTACTACTTATTCCTACTATTCAAATCTACTCATGCCGATCCTGTCCTCTTTTTTTGTTTTCCTCGAATTTGTCGTTCCGAAATATATTCAAAGAGAGGAGCAGAGAGACGAAAAACCTTCGTCGTCGTGATTGGGTGTAAAAACTGCAATACAATTACGTCGTGGTGCGAACCCACAAAGTTACATGTGCGATTTTTCCTTGTCTAATAAGGAACTTCCACTCCTACCATACATCCTTCTGCCATACTACATCAAACAAGGTGAGTCAACTTATTCATTTTGCAATTGATTTTTTTATTCGTACTTTTACGCAAAGTTTGAGATCAAAACAAATCTAAGTGGTGAATCTGTGAATCTATATAAGTAACAATATAACGTTCAGACACGTTATATTGTTACTTATATATATATATATATATATATATATATATAGAACAAGGTCATCAGCATATAGACCACTTTCGCTTGGCGACTCGATTCCCTCGCAAATATCATAAATAGCTATTAGAAATGAGGTTACACTCAATATGGATCCTTGTGGAGTTCCACTCTGTTGTATTTTTTTATCCGATAAAGTGTTGTTTGCTCTCACACGGAATGATTGGTTGCTCAAAAAATTCGATACAAACGCTAGCAGGTTCCCATCTATCCCCCAAACTTTTGATTTCTTCATGATATTATATCTCCATGCTGAGTCGTTTGCTCTACATATATAAAAAAAAAATGTCAATAACATTACGTTTTGTCGCAAAAGCTTCATGAACACTCGTCTCGAAATTAACTATATTGTCTGTTGTGGAACGGTTTTTACGGAAACCACTCTGCTGGGGTAACAGAAGATTGTTCGTTTCTAGATAAAATTGTAGTCTTCGGTTCAGCATCTTCTCAAGTAGTTTACTCATTGTACAGGTGAGCGAGATAGGTCGATATGAATCGGGGTTATTCGTGGATTTATTCGCTTTCAGACTTGGAATTATAGTTGCCATTTTCCAGTTATCGGAAAAACATCGAGATATGAAAAAAACATTGAAAATTCTCATAAGATGTATTTTGGTAGCTTTGGATAGATAGGAGAGGAGGCTATAGGGAATATCATCATATCCAGCGGCTGATCATATGATGATTAGTTCTCTTTCTGCGGTTGCTTTGTGTTCACGGAATTCTGTGGTATGATTGTTATTACTCGAATGATCTTGAAACACTTCCCCAAGTAAGTTGGAAACTTCTTTTTATTTTCGATGGAATTTCCGACGTCATCTAAGTAAGTTTATATTTTGGGGTATTTTTCTGCCCTTTATTTTATTCCATACGTCAGTTATAGTGGTGGAACTATTTATGTTAGACACATAACTTTCCCAGAATGTCTTTTTACTTTTTCCAAAAATATACTTGATTGAGCTCGTAGTTTCTTGAATTCCTGAATATTTTCCAGAGTATTTTGTTCCTTCAATCTGATGAAGGCATTTTTTGTGAGTTCATTCGCTTCTTCAAATTCTTTTTTCCACCAGGGTACCGGTCAAATGAGAAGTTTTACCAATTGCTTGTGTTGCTGTTTCAATTATTGTATGAATGAAATTGTGCACTATTTCATTTATATGCGCCTCGTCCTCGATTTCATATGGTGTAATATAGTCCGCCAGATGAGAATAAATTTTCCAGTCAGCGTTGTTAAGTTTCCATCTCTGTGGTACAACTGGGGGTTCGTTGAATATTTTATTGTGTTCCATAATAGGAAAGTGTTCGCTGTCGTTAAGGTCAGGAAGGACTTTCTAAGACAGTGAGGCAGTTAATGTAGGGTCACACAGTGTTAGATTAAGAACTGAGTGTTCCAGTTTTTGCGTTGAATCCAGTTTTTGTTCCACTGTTTAAGAGTATCATTTCTGTTGTGTCAATAACATTTTCTAACGACCGCCCCCGTATGTTGGTGGTGTCATTTCCCTATAACTCATTGTGTGAGTTGAAGTTACCAAGGATGATACATGGCTTTGGTATCTGTTTGAATAAATCACTGACCTTCTGTTCTACAATAATGGTGTTGGGAGAAATATAGATGTTGCAAAAATTTATATTAACTGGTCCTTTGGTAGACACTGCTACAGCTTCCAGATATGTGTCCAATCGAATTTGCTTTGTCTGACTTTGTCTCACCGTCTTACAACGCGCATCTGATAAAGAAAACAGTATAAAAATTTCGGAAGCTATTCCTCTTGAAAAATTGTACGAGATGCAGAAGAGGCACATATTCAAATTGAAAGAAGTATATTTTTAGGAGGAAATAATTTTTTGGGAAGGAAAGATTCGTTTTGATGCAAAAAAAGAAATAGCGAAATAGTTGATTTTTTGACTATTTTATGCAGATTTTCGGCACCATGAAATTTTCAAATGTCATTATGATTCATTATCAATCGGTGTAGTGGTGAAAACCTATTAGATAACCAATCTGTGTGATAATAATGATATTTTCATCAATTACCTACAAAGTCCACTCAGCATATTCCAAAACAGCGCTGTTGAGAGCATGAGCTCTATGAAAACTACAAAACTTCATTCAATTTTCTTCAGTGGACACTTTTTGATATGACATTATTTTTCTCAGCTCTTTTCTTTGTGCCACGGTCAGACTATGGTTTAGTCTGAAACTTATTCATTTCAATAATGATTGATCTGGAAAAATGAATAACTTTCAGGAGACTTGATGATTTTGATTCTTCAAGGATACAAACGCTTTTCATCACATAACATCCTCAAAGTTTCGAAAGACACAAATGATAGTTTATGTATCGAAAGTGACAGGAGACGTGTGAAAATGATCTCCAATTGTCGGTGTTCATAAGTTGACTCTCAGTTATGATATGCATCTGTCAGTTTATACATTTTTCAGAATGTAACAAAATGGGTGGAAACAATTTGGTAATTTCTTGTAACATTCTGTTACTGAAGGAACAACATTGGAACACCATTGGTTACATCTGTGTATTGCCATTGATCGATTTCACACTAGAGCTAACTGAATACTATCAATTTGAGTCGAAGAAAATGCAGCATCAGCATAACATTAGTATTAGAAAAATATGATTGATTATTCAATGAAAATGGTTGGAATTAATAATATTTCGATACTCGGCTCATTTCAGTTTCTTTTCCATTATTTTCAAACGCATTATCTATCGTAAATAGCTGTAATTAGCTTCATTATTTCACGAAAATTATATGATTAGAGCTCTACTGATATGTGGGTCATTAGTAGGTGACTATATAATACTATTTAATTACTAACAACCCTTGGACATTTGCAGTGTTCAGATCAAAATGCAAAAAATTTCACTCGCAATTATCACTTTTGGTATGAGTTTCTTCTCTTTGAAGTTTACTCTAACGAAAACTCTGATAGCATGTGATGAATTCAAATATTTATATCAGAAAAATAATGAAGATCACTGTTTCAATAATCCAAATGGAGAATATAATACTGTAAGTATTCGTTTTCGAAGATATGTATCGCGATATGAAACGTCTTCCTATGATTGAAATGTCTAGAACTGTCGAAGAATACAAGGTATACCATGGAATGTATGGTGAAAATCATTAATTATTTCATTTTTTTCCCCATTATGTCTCAATAATTTATCTTATTTGTACGAGGATTGATGTAGAATTCAAAAAGTTGGTTGAAAAAAGTTTCGGAAATTTTCTCTTCAAGAACGCCATCTAGTTCGAAGGGTATTGAGTTGAATCTAGAACGGATAGGCAGCTCTGTGTCACTTACTCCTTCTGATAGTTTCAACTGGACTTAGTCAGTTGAACACTTCTCGTAAGTATCCATAGTAACTTCCCTTTGATTTTCCATAAAAAGGATATTGATATGAAATTCTTACTCGCTAAATAAAAATTCAACCAGTCAACTCTAACAATATACATTATGAGGTGAGGAATACACCTTTTATTTATGTCAGTTCATTCAGAGATGTCCAATGCACATTTATACTCAACTAGTGGTAATTGAACTACTGAATACGCATAAGACTTCGTTGGATGAACTCATCATTAGATGTTCTTTGTTCAAAGTTCTATTTCCATTCAAAAGGACACAATTTACCTCATACACACTTCATTTATCGAATTTTGATTGTTTACTCGGCTTTTCAAATGAACCAAACTCTGTGAGATTTTGATCCAATAACTTGAACATAGTTCGATGTGGTTGTCGTCTTTCGGATACAAGTTTAAATACATTTACGATGTCTTAACACTGTTTCTATCGTATTTGTTATAAATTTGTATCATATCTCTGTTTTCTTCATTCGTGAAAGTAATTTTTCATAAAAAATTGAATGAATTTATATATAACAAAATGTTATTGAGTGTAAAAAATTGAAAGTCAAATTTCGAAACATCAAAGTCAAGGCCTATTGTGATAAGAATTAATGTTATCAATATCTCCAATTTTTCGAAAAAGAATGATAACTCATGAATAATCATTGGAAAGGAAAAATCTGGTTCTATTCAAAATGGAAAGAATACATTGTAGCGCCCATAAGAAAACATAGAGTTGATGATAGTGGCAGGAAGACGAAACGTCAGATATCAATTCTGAAAACACCATTATGTAGCAGGGAAAAAGTGGAATGTGAAAGTGCGATTCATTTTCGAATCCTTCGGAAAATGAAGCCAGAAAAAATAAAAAGCATTTTCCGAAGTTTTTATTTTTTCCGAATATCTCCGGATATATTCGGAATTTCAGAATTTTCTCAACGGCGTATTGTATATACATATATATATATATATATATATATATATATATATATATATATATATATATATATATATATATATATATATATATATACTCACACGAATTTTCAAAAATATTGATAATATAAAAATTGCACACAAACCTATTTTAACAATTAATTCCCTTTTTTCAAACCTAAAAGATAAAATCCCAATAAAATTTTAATCTCAATTGGTTTATAGTATCCCTTGTATAAGTTGCCGTTATCGGATCTAGAGACAATTAAGTTAGGATTATTTTTCAGAAAAAGTTTTGTTTTTGAATATAAATTGTGGAAAAAAGATGAAGAGGAATGTTTAGAAAAGTTTACATAATTTGTAATGACATTAGTAGAACGTGAAATGGTAAGTTGACCTACTTGTGGATCAGAAATATTCGAAGTTATATTATCAACATCAGCTGATGAGTTTTGTAATGAAAAACTTTGCCTATTATAGGCTCTACACTAAACTTTGGACCCAAAGCCAGAAAGTTAGAGTTATCATCCGGGATGGTAATGCTAGATACATTTTTCATCCATACAGGTTGTGTATTTAATTTATAATTATTTTGAGAAGTATGTGATTTAATAATTTTTTGGTTATTATTTTTTTTATTTTATGAAAAAATTTTTAAAAAGGATTTATGTTCTAAACCAGAAAATTTTGTGAAGACAAGCTCATTTGAAAGATTGATGATCTCTTCTTTCAGCATCTGTCACTGCTTTTCAAGTTTCGGAATAAGTTTATGATTTGACTTTATCTCATGATTAAGGAGTTTTGTTCCTAACCTGGTACAAAAATTACGTGATTTGTTTACGGATTGTAGATCTTGTCTGAGCATCAGGTCATCTATTGGGTTGGTTGAATGTGTGATGTGTTCTGGGAGAAATCCTAGTGATTTGCGTCTAAGAAGGAAGCATCTACGGTTATATTCTTTGGTTAATTTTTTCTTGATCCTCGACCATTGTTTCATTTTTCTTACTGTATTTAATCCAAAAGTAGCTGTAGTGTCTTGTTAGAAACCTATATCCTGTCTGAAGAGAGAGAGAGAGAGAGGTAGTTTTTGCTGACTAGTTACGAACAAATTCTTGGAGTTATTTGGGATAGCAGCGAAGCGCAAGTGTACTCTTATAACATTATATTTCCAATATTTCGACAATGGTTATTGTCATCATCAGGGAGCTAAGATGATAGACTTTGAATTAATACAGAACTCAAGTTAATAAATGAATACTTACAATGTTAGTGAGATTGGTCGCAATTGAGTTAGAGTTGAAATTAAAATATGAACGTTGTAATCATGATAAAAACAAATAACAACTATACATATACAAGACATATGAATTGAATGAAAGCCACAATATATATGCGTTAAATAGAGAATTATCATAAAATTTTATTTGAGAATGAACGTGGTGATCTTATGTTAGAAACACATCACTTGTCAATTTATTAAAATTTTTTCAAGAGTAAGTAGACTTGGCATTTGCCGCTGGTGCAATTGATCGAAGAGTTACAGTTGCTTTCAGAAGAAAGAGTTTTGTTATATAATTTGTTATGACCCCTACATAGTTATGACCCCTACATAAAATTTATCATCGAAAAGGAAGACGATTAACAAAGTGTTCCATTTCTAGACACCAAACTCATTCGCACTTCCACTAATACCGTACTTATTGACTGGTAAAGAAAACCAATAAGTTCAGGTAGATACATGAACTATTGGTCACTTCATAAACAATCAATAAAAGTCAATTTGGTCAAACAAATGAAACAACGTGTTATCAGAATTTCGAACTCGTCCTTTCATTTAAAAAATTTCAAAATCCTTTCAAACCTCTTCTTACAAAATTCATATCCTAAAACCTTATTGAACAAGATATTGTTTAACACGTCCCCGAATTAAATAAATCATAACGTTCGTCCTTCAATCTCTCCAAGTCAGGACAATGATATCAATAATAATAATAATGAAATTTATATAAATAATTATCTCTTCACTTCCTCACCATATAGCAGTGAAATGGCACCCAAACTCACACGAATTTTCGAAAACATTGGTAATATAAAAATTGCACACAAACAGAAAGGTGTGCCTTTAGTGAACATGTTTCTAATAATGAACATGTAATGGATTTTAACTCAGTAAAAATCTTGACTAAAGAGAGGAATGTTTCTAAAACATTATTCCTTGAAATGACTTACATTTCGCAATAACGAAATTGTCTAAATAAAAAAAGTGACTTACAACATTTAAGTGAAATATATTCTTATTTACTTTTTATTGACAAAAATTGGAATTCCTTCAAAGACAACTCATTTGACATTACTTGAATTCATTTATCAACTTATCAACAAAAATTATATAACAAAACTCTTTCTTCTGAAAGCAACTGTAACTCTTTGATTGATTGCACCAGCAGAAAATGCCAAGTCTACTTCTTCTTGAAAATTTTAATAAATTGACAAGTGATGTGTTTCTAACCTAAGATCACCACGTTCATTCTCAAATAAAATTTTATGATTATTCCTTATTTAACGCATATTATATTGTAGCTTTCATTTAATTCATATGTCTTGTATATGTATAGTTGTTATTTGTTTTTATCATGATTAAAACTCTAACTCAATTGCGACCAATCTCACTAACATTGTAAGTATTCATTTATTAACTTGAGTTCTGTATTAATTCAAAGTCTATCATCTTAGCTCCCTGATGATGACAATAACCATTGTCGAAATATTGGAAATATAATGTTATAAGAGTACACTTGCACTTCGCTGCTATCCCAAATAACTCCAAGAATTTGTTCGTAACTAGTCAGCAAAAACTTAAGGAGAAATATGAAATACTGTTGGAGATGCAGTCAAAATTATTGGGCTGCTGTTTAAAGAATACTCTTTGTTATATGGTCGAGCTTTCGAGAATGTTTATTCCGTTTATCAAGACGTCTACAAGAAATTTAAAACATTGCAAAAAAATTGTAAAACACATAGGTGGAAAATGTAGTTACCAACTTGAAGTTATAGTAAAAAGTCAGACGTGGCAATGAGAAAAACAAAGTTAATACTTACCATCACGTAGAAAAGTGTCACACATTCAATTTGAGGTTTCAGAGACAAAGCACAAAAAACTTATTTTATTTAAACATTCAAAATTATTTTACTGGCCCTGCTTGGCACTTACTCGATGGAGTGATAGAAACCAAAAAGAGAGAGGAAAGAAGAAATATTTGAATTTTGATAATTGACATTCTGAAAAGACATTGAAGTTTGATGATTTGACAGAAAAAACAACAACAGGATCACCAAAAGGCACACCAACCCCATGGCTGACACAAAACAAGATCAAAAGTATCTGACTCTGAGTGCAGTGCTGCCAAACACTCACAACTGAAGTAAATGGTTTTTTTTGACATACTCAGCACTGCGCCCAAACCAAAAACTATCTGTTGCTTGGGGAACCTGGAGAAATTAGATCTAATTTTAAGATTTAATTGTAAACATTGCTGAGGTTGTTGAGCTCAGTCTTTTTGTTCATGTTATTGGTATTCTTTTTGTTAAAGAACACTTCTTTAAACAACCGTTTTTGTGAGTTGCTTGCAGTACACAAAACTTTAACTTCGGTGTAGTTCATTGTGTGTTTAGTGCTGGTTTTGTTTGTGTTACAATCACTTTTATGTGACGTTAAGCTTATAGATAAAATTCTAGATGTTTGTCCAATATATGTCTTGTCACATGTATGACAAGCAATTTCATACAGTACATTTGACTTTTCTAAAGTTTTCAACGGAGTTTTAATTTTGGAAACAAAGACTATCAGTAGTGCTAACGATGCATTGGGCAAATTTAATATGTTCACTCTTGGAAACGTTCAGGAGTTTAGGTGTTAAAGACTGAAAATATGGCAGTGTTTTAAAAAATGATGTTTTCGGAGGTATCTCTCCACTATTTGAACTATTTGAATTATTATTTTGATTGTTATTATTTATGGAATTATTTAATCGCTTAATTATTTGGAAAAGTATTCGTGACTGTGTAAGGAGAGCTGAAAAGTAATTTATTCAAAAGTTTGCAAGGATATGAATTTTCAAGAAGAATATCTTTTAATTCTTCAATACATTCGTTTTTAAAAAGTGGATGTGTTAGATTGATCACCCTGTTCTTTATGGTTAGGACTAAGTTTATTTTCATCTTCGTTGAATGGTGAGAATGGTAGTTCAGGAACCTATTACTGGTACATGGTTTCCTATACCATTTTGTACGTAGGACATTATCCGGATCTCTGCATACACGCATATCTAGGAATGGTAAACTGTTGTTACCTTCTTTCTCAGCTGTGAAATGATACCTCTTGCAGACAATTATTTTCTAATTTAGGAATAATGACTGTTCATTGTGTCTACATACAGGGTGTAACTGGAGTACGCTAAAATATTCAAGTGACGTATTCCTGAGCCAATTTTGAATTTGTGTCCGAAATTGTTTCGTTTCGGATATACGGGGTGTTGAAATTGAATTTTCTTGTTCGCTTTTTGAAAATAACTCTTGCAAAAAATAAGTTATTTGCACGAAACTCGGTATCCGGGTTTTTTTGACGTGGTAAATCATAATTACGTATTCATTCTCATGTAACATCTAGAGGGCGCTGCGTGCGAGGTCATTATTTATTTCAAATTGCATTTTTGACAGTGAACTCTTGGTACTTTTCATGAAAAAACTCAATTCCCACACCTTTTTCAAGTGAAAAAGGTACGATTCCTCAACAACGCTGGAGGTAATCGTTTTCGAGATATTTACAATTTTCTATATCGATGCATATTACTTAGCTCCTAGGGCGCTGAGTGAAGTTGCTGGGAACATCACAAAAATTAGTATGTGGTGGATCTCGTCAAAATAATTAACTTTTCTCTATGAAATGTTTGATGAAAATAACTAATATTGCAAAAAACTTATGACAAAAACTTATCATATTTTGAAAAATTTCAACAATCTGTAGTAGATGAACAAACTTGTTTCGAGCACAAAATCCCATGTATTTCCTTATGGAGCTAAACTTTTTGCAATTTTTATTTCAAACAGGAGTGGGGGAAACGTGTGACGTCATCGACGCAGTATGGAACGAGTATCGTAGCGATTCAAGCATGGAACTCAACCCCTCCAGTACTCCGCCTCACCCCTCGGCCCCCCTTGTCGCGTTCCAGTCATGTGATTCTAATTAATTTTTTTTATAGTTATGAGATTCGAACCTGTTTCGTCTGCGAGAAAGACATTGTCCTTAGCCTCTACACCAACGTAAGATATTGAAAGTAACTGCGAATGTTGTGTATTTATAGCTTAAATTTGTCGGGACCGAAATTGACTCATTCATTATACTTGACAGCAAGTGTTCCAGCCTCAGAGTATAGAATATGTTGTCAACGATGCTGAAAAACAAATTTTGTACTTCCGACTACAATAATTTCTGTTCAATATGTAAACGTACCGAATGTGGGTGAAATTCCAAGGAAATATGCGTGAAGGCTAGTGTTTATACATGTAAACAATGGAAATCAATTCGTTCGACATCAGTCAATGAGGGTCAGTTAGCAGTATTTGCGCAGGCGCAATTCCAAAGAATATACCATTCAAATGTGAATTGAAGTTGATATTTCAAGATCTTCGTCAGTTAGATACAAAAAAAAACTGTTGAATTTGTTCCAGAACACGAAACAAGGCTAGAGAAAAAGAAGTCACAAATGGAATTTGACGTTTATAAAGTTATCATAGAATCTACGATGTCAGCATGTATTCTAATTAAACTTGTACAACAATCATGGAATTTAATTTAAACAAAAATGGATATTTTGATTGAAACAATGAATTTTCTGTTTTATTTCAAGTTGGTAAGAATATATAATATAGGTATGCAGAATTATCGCTATCGCTTATCGATAAAGCCAAACACGTGGCTCAAAGCGACGAAACAAAGGCTCTTTGTTTGATTTCATGATATGTCATCACCTATTTTCCTATTCTTACCCAATTTCACTGTCACTTCACTGTCAATGCTGAATCAGCGCCCAGAGATATGCAGTTCTCAAAGCGACGGAACAAAGGCTCTTTGTTTGGTTTTGAAATATGTCATCACTTATTTTCCTATAAATACCCCTGCGAGGCGAAATGATGAGTTAGTTGTATCAGTTGAAGGTGATACCAGTGACAAGTGCAACGATTTCATCTGAAAGTAAGTGTTTTTCATGCTCACTTTATGAATTTTTTATTGCAAGATTTTTTATACGTTTTGACTTTTTCTCAAATGAATTTATTCAAATTGAATTTAATTCAAAGGTGGTGAGAGTTTTTGTTGAATTATCATTGATTTTCCAAAATTTTTCTCAGAATAATTCACTTCAGTGTTTTTTTATACATACTTTTTGAGGGTTATCGTTTTATCCAATTATTTTGGAATACAAAACGGTTTAGAGATAATTACTCATTCCTCAAGTCAACCCTGGACTACTATTTTTATCCTACATACATCAGAAGTCAAGAAATGACAATTGCTGATATTTCTCAATCTTCAATAATGAATAAAAGATAAGAACCGGAAATTGCTGACATGCATTTTTCTTGAATACTATCTCTTATTGTAATTATTGTATCGCACAATTTGTTTTGATGTTAGATGGCAGCCTCATAACCGGGAAATGTGATTATGAATTTTACTCGAGAATCATCCAAGCTGAATAAGAGTTTTTCTCGTATTTTATCTATTTGCCTTTGACAATGCCACAGCTTGCCTATATACACATTTATAATGTAGTAAATAGAAGCTCATTTTTGAGCAGCTGGTTGGATAGAACGCATAGTAGGTTACGAATAACTTTCATTCATGTTGTCGTTTATTGAGAGAGTGTTCGTATAATTTGAAACATTGTTTTTTATTTTTGGTTTCTCGCAGGTGGATTTCCTGAAATTCAAGTTCAGTCGTGGAGAGGGAACCAAATAACAACAACAACAATTTGTTACTACACCGAATGACGGAGGAGTATCACTTCCATTTAGAAAAATTGTCTATTTAGAAAATACGCTGTCGTGTTGTTTCATTCGAAATTGTACGAAATTAAGGTTAGTACTGCTTTCCCATTTTTTTTGTTCAATATATGTATACAGTTTGTGGTTGTATACTATATTTTTTGTTCGACTCAAAAATTTTTTCATTCATAGATATGATCCGCATAAAGAAGTGTTTTCAATATTTTTTGTTCATTCAGTACGTGCAGAATATGTGTTTTGAATTCGTTGTTCTGAATGAAAGTTGATTTTTCCAATTATAACTGTAGCTCGCTCATTTTTCACAATCACTCCACTCTTGAATTTTATTTTTCTTTGGTGTATATTTGCATTGAAAATCAAATTTATTTCAGATGACTACATCAACGTGTGCAGTATCAGTTCAGTCATCTCAACAACTACATCCAACTTAGCAACTTTTCCAGAACGAGTTTCAAATTACAGCAGCTTCCAGAACCATCTCAACAGTGTCCACAGAACGAGATTCAATTCTCTGCAGCTTCCAAAACCGATTCATCACACCTAGAATTTCATTTGTGAACAAAATATCGGTGAGTCATGTCAATAAATATAATCCAAATGGTAGATTTTCCAAAAATCAAGTCGGTAATTGATAAAAACATTTTACACATCAAAGATAATTATTCAGAGTACACTGCCAAACAAGCTATACAATTTATTATTAAACATATAAGGAAATGCGTTTTAGCTATGGAAAAAATTAAATTTTCGGTTGGGGAAAAAAAGAAAATAATTACACAAATTGGAGAATTAAAACGCTTCAAAGTGATTATCAAAATGTTGAATAATAAATGTATAGGCTCGAGTTTGAAACGACGAAGCACCAGGGTAAAGTGGCAAAATGTTAACACTGTTTTCAATAGTAGAGTAACAACGGGGGTAATCATCAATTTAACTCATAAAGATCCTAAAGAGTTTCTAAACGATGCTTTTCCATCATTCAAACGTGAGATTTCCAAAATTTTGAAACAAATGTCATACCTCAAAGTTAACTTTACATTATCAGGGGATTTTATTGAAAAATCGAAGGATGGGGATATTGTTGATCGCAAATATTTCAGTACACCAAATGAAGTTATCAATTCAAGTTCGGGCTTGGCTGCTTGGTACAATGAAATTGCTGTGAATGTTATATTGAATGAATTAGGCGAATTTGAAGAACAACTGTCGAGGTGGGCTTTGAGTAAAATTTTTTTGTTGGTGATAAATATGTCATTGGTAACGGTTCTTCTTCCATTCCACTGCCGCAAGAAATCGCAAGGAAGCAAACATGCATTAATGTACGAAACGATGACGAAATGTGCTTCTTTTGGAGTATTATTAGCGCCCTGTATCCTGTAGCGATAAATCCACAAAATGTTTCAAAATATCCACACAGTTTTGAATACTATAGGGCTAAATACTCCAATGGACTTACATCAAATTTCCAAATTTGAAAAACTTAATAATATTTCTGTTAATGTTTACACTTTGGAATTGAATCAATTGAAGGAAAAATCATTTTATGTAGTAGTACCTGCCAGACTCACGACAACAAAACGAGACAGACATGTTAATTTGTTAATAATTCAAGACAAATATTTTCCAAAATGGAACGATTATGAGGCTTCACCTATTAATGACGATGACGAGACTGGAATTAAATTCCATTATTGTTGGATCAAAGACATGTCCCGATTATTAAGTAGACAATTGTACAAAAATGGAAAAAAAAATTCTTTTGTGATAGATGCCTCAATTATTTTTTGAGTCAGCAAAAATTAAGTGATCATACTGTTTTGTGCGAAAGAGTGAATTATTGTAAATTTTCCTTTCCTACATACGATTATGTGGAATTTTGAAATTACGTTTAAGAATAAAAATGTCCGTTTATAATTTTTGCTGATATCGAGTCACTGTTGGAAAAATGTAACGAAAGCATATCTAACAAAATTACAAAATACCAAAAACATATACCTTTCAGTGCAGGCTACTACTTCAAGTGTTCCTATGACGACAGTCTCTCTCATTTCGAAAGCTATCGAGGTGAAGACTGTATGAAATGATTTGCCGATGAGTTGTCTGATATTGCAAAATTTTTCGAATTCAAAATTAAGAATATTGAGCCGATGACAGTGCCTTCAAAAAATGATATCGGTGCTGCAACGACTTGTCATATTTGCGAAAAACCGTTCGCCCCCAAAGATATTATCATGTACGATCACGATCACTATACGGGGGCGTTCCGTGGATTTGCGCACCGAGCCCCCTGTAATGTCAATTCTCGAAAATTATTCGTGGTACCCATTACTTTTCATAATCTTTCAGGATACGACAGTCACTTCATTATCAGAGATATCGCAAAAGCTGTGTGAGCATACTTTCCTCAAATTAAGAAAAATACATTTCCTTCACACGAAAAGATGCTGAAACTAAAATTAAATTTCGATTTATAGATTCTTCTCGATCCATGGGAACATCGTTGGATCAATTAATATCGCCATTGGATCAAAATTATTTGGAAATTAAAAAAAAAATAATTTAGTCATTTAGATCTGAGAAAGAGAAATTCGCACTTCTCACCAGGGAGGGAGTATTTCCATATGATTATATAGATAGCAAGGAAAAATTGAACATCACCGAGTTACCATCACGAGAAGAATTCTATAATAAATTAAATGATGAATACATAACAGAATAGAAATATGCTCACGCACAAAATGTTTGGGAATCATTCGAAATTACAAATTTGGGATCGTATGCGGAGCTTTATTTAAAAACAGATATTTCATTACTGGCAGACGTTTTTGAAAATTTTCATGGCATGGCAACTCATGGGTTGAACCTCGCATGGTATTATTCTATGCCTGGGTACACGTGAGATGCCATGTTGAAGTATACGAAGTGTAAATTACAAATTTTAAAAGACATTGACATGATTATGTTTGTAGAAAAGGGGATAAGGGGCGGAATATCGGTCTGTTCAAATATATATTCTGAAGCAAATAATAAATATATGGAAGCATACAACCCCGATGAACCTTCGAAATATCTTCCGTATTTAGACGTCAATAGTTTATATGGGTGGGCAATGTCAGAATTATTTATCTTACAACGGTCTTCAGTGGGTGGAAAATTTTAACAAAAATGTAACTGAAATTCCTGACAACACATTGGAAGTTGAGTCGGAATACCCTAAGAGATTACATGATTCACATAAAGATTTTCCGTTTTGTCCAGAGCATCAAGCACCACCAAATTCCAAACAAAAAAAATCAATGGGTACCCTGTATAATGAAGACGAATATATTTTGCATTATCGCAACTTGAAATGAGCATTGAGAAACGGTTTGATTCTTACCAAAATTCATCGGGTTGTGAAATTCGAACAATCTGCATGGCTGCGTCCCTACATCGAGTTGAATACTCGTCTAAAGGCAGCAGCCACCAGTTCTTCTGGCAAAAATCTATATAAACTAATGGTGAATGCTATTTTTGGGAAAACGATGGGAAACATTCGGTTACATAGGGTGGTCAAACTTGTGAATTCCTGTACAGACTTGTTGGCTATTGAATTGAAAAAGACTGAACTTGTTTTCAATAAACCTCTGTACATCGAAATGACAATTTTAGATATTTCAAAAACATCCATGCTTGATTTCCATTACGATTTCATGGTGCCCACTCTAGGTTAGAAGATTGTAAGTTAATGTATACAGATACAGATAGCTCCATCTATGAAACAATGTGTGGAGATGTCTATTCAGAACTCATTAAAGACAATCTATCAAAATTTGATACTTCAGGTTATTCGCCCGATAATAAGTTTCAAATTCCACTTGTGAATAAAAAAATTCCTGAGTTAATGAAAGATGAAGCAAATTGTAAAATCATCACGCACTTTGCAGGGTTAGGTTCCAAAATATACACCTACAAAGTGCAGGGTGGAGAAGTTATCAAAAAATCAAAGGGAATTCGACATAGTGTAGTCAAAAATAAAATTGATTTCGAAGATTATGTCGATTATCTCAGATATAAAAAAAAATAAATGAGTAGTTTACTATTCGATCATACGCTCACAACGTTTTCAGTATAAAGCAGGTGAAAATAGGTTTGAATCCACACGACGATAAACGGAAATTAATCTCCAAATCATCTGACACTTTACCTTGGGGGCACTATAGCTTGAAGTAAGGTTATCATTTGGATTTTATTTCTATTGATGTGATTCATTGATAAATTTTGTCCTTGTTTTAATATAACTGATGTGTGTTACTCTGAGAATTTTCAACAGCGGTAGAAGACCACCAACTTTTGAAGAATTGACTGCAAATAGAAATATCTTTGAGTATTTCAGTTTTTATGTACTATTTATTATTGTATACGTACACGTTGATATAATTTGAATGAAATATTTCGAAATTTTGTATACTTTTTTATTGTTATACAAACAGGTTAATGAAATTTGAATAAAATATATATTGGAATTTTGGTGTTTTATTACATCAAACTACTTTTTCAAGCTGAATTTTTTTTCACCTTATACATTAAATGAAACAAATATTACAACATTTTCTCATTCAATACATAAATCATACACAATGTTTTGTTTATAATAAAGTAAATATTCACGTAAAGCATTAGCATACAGACTATCTAAAGCTGAGGCTTGACAAAAACCTTCTATGATTTCTTCCAAAGTTAAATTAGTTTTATTCTCACGTAACCATGATTTTATCATATTGAAAACTCCTCGATAATGATCACAAAAATTCAAAGCATCCAGCATAGCGATACGGTCAGAGAGCACACCAAGGTGAGTATTCAGCATCTCGTTTACATCTCGTTGAAACAGCTCCATGATCGTGGTGTCCTTGGAAATGGAAACTTGTTTGGTATTACTTTCGATGTACTGTGTGACGTAAATATAATCCCCGCCACGTGTTGTCATTGGATCATATTCGTCTACACATTCATCGATTTGTGATTCAAAGAAATTTTCCTTTATTTGTTGCAGGATGTCAATGAGGGTCGCCCATTCATAACTTGTTCAATCGATGGAACGAATGGAGAACTGCTGTTTCAAAATTATGCATGGGCTGAAGTCTCTGCGTGGACTAAGGCCACATCAAATTTCATAAGATGACATGAGGAATGCCATCAACAGCAATTGATGTTAGTTTCGAGCGGCCATTTCGTATTGCTCCAACGCTCTGTCTATTGCATCCAGAGTTCCATTGTGATCTTCACCATCACTGTCGAACATCACTTCAACTTCACTAGAGTAACCACTATCGAAAGACATTTTCGTTTTCAAACTGAAAATCCATCTGTGTTTGCATGCGCTCTTATAGTTTCAGATCACGTGGTCCATTTCAAATATGTTGCATTTGTTAAACACACAAATATTTTTTCACAAAAGGCCCTCCCAATACATTGGCAGTGTGCTTGTTTTCCATAAGATTCTATACAAAATAGACATTTTCGATCCAACTGTTGTGTTTGTCATCCAAACCCAGCCATTTAACGTACATTTCTTTATCTTTCTTCCTCAAGAATTTTTCCACGAGATATATATCAGGATTTGCAGGTTTTTGTAATTCTTCCCCATAGAAAGCACCCCTAATAGGTGCACCCTGCATATCTTCTAGCATAAAGGTGGCAGGGTTAGTAATGTTGACTGATAATTTTGAATAATTCCGTAGTCCAATTGGGCGTATAGCGTTTTTCGAAAACGTGTTTCGCCTTATTGATTCGTACAACATCATCGACTTTGAA
This sequence comes from Leptinotarsa decemlineata, assembly GCF_025532065.1. NCBI lineage: Eukaryota > Metazoa > Arthropoda > Insecta > Coleoptera > Chrysomelidae > Leptinotarsa > Leptinotarsa decemlineata. The sequence continues at coordinate 18,259,543 of NW_027412533.1, forward strand.
TTTTCTTGGTCCAGCTGTCTTCAGATGGGTGAATGTTGATTTAAGAATTTGTTTTTTGTTGGTTTTGGTGATTTTAGAAGGTATACCCGTCTTCGAATGTCGCTAATCATTGTAGGATTTTATGATTTCAGGCAGAACATTCAACCATTTGTAGGTGCCATTCAGGCTAAAATATTTGAAAAGTCTTTCTTCCAACGTTCTAATGGTACGTTCAGCCATAAAAGCCTTAGTGATGCTGTACGTATTGTAGTGATTCATTCCATGTTTTTTCATCAAAGTTTGAAACTTATTGTTGTAAAATTCTTTACCTTGATCGGTTTGTAAATTTTTTGGACAACGTTTCGTATCTGTCAAGATGTCTGAAAACGTTTTGGTAATTTCCTCTCACGTTTTTGATTTCAGTGGTCTAGTTCACACGAATTTCGAAAAACAATCGATGACGACTAGAATGAGTTTGAAATTTCGATTTTGGTGAGCGAACGATCTCATCTCAGCCAAGTTCTTCTGCCATAAGTCATCTTTTTCTTTGATAACTGTACGGCGTAGAAGATAATTTTTCCTAATTGGTTCATGTAGTTCATTGACAAGTTGAATCTTATCTTTGGAAGTCATGACGACTGATGGTGAAGGTGTGTGAACCCCGCTCTTTCATTATGATTACGCTTAAATTTCATTTTGTATCTTTTTGATTTCCTTGATAGTAGATTGTACTTTCGAATTAATTTCGGTGATTTGTTTGGAGAAGTCACCTTGAAATTTGGTTAGTTTTTCATTTACTTGGGTCATTTAGTTTTCGTGTTGCTCAGCTAGCTGATATATAAATGAAGCAAGTTCTTTGTCGGTTCCATCCACATACTTTTAATCAGCAACATCGTAATCAGTGGTGGGGCTCTTCACATGACACAATTTCACATCACCACAATGAATATTACCACCTGAGGTATAATGCAACAAACATCCTCCAGAGGGCGTTGGCAATTCTCGCTTTCTGTTGCTGTCGCTGCGTCCAAACTGGTCGATAACCATTTTGAGAATGATAATGTATTGGGGAAGGTAGTGTATCTTATAGAATATTTTTTGCTTCTTTGAGTTCATTTGAAATGGCAATGACTTCATTGTTGTGTGAAGTATTTCCTGCATCTCAAGAGGCTAGCAATAATTTGAGACGTTCGCATAGCTCGTTGGGATCGTCCCAATGAATGTATTCAATGGGTTTCGTATTGAATGTCATTGCAAGAGGTGACGTTTTGAGTAGACAAGATGTCATCACAGTAGTAGTAGTAAGAGGTGTTTTAGGTTGAAAAAACCCAGTACCAGTTTCACGACGATTTCCTGCTGTAGGAAACAACGTTTTGATTATGTTGGTGTACTTGTATCTCTGTGTGCCTTTTAGATACCTAGCCGAATTCTTGTGAGCGCTCGATAAATCCAAAATCTTTTTGTATATATTCAAATCCTCGGCATTATAATTTTCAGGCATGTCGAGAAATAACAGTTCATATATACCGGGTGTTCCTTTCCAGTGATACCCAGCCAATTTTATGTATCCGCTACGCTTGTCAAAATCGATTTCCTTTCTGCCTAGTAACCATTTTGAAGATACCCCATCATATATGGGACCGTATACATTGTCGATTTCCATGTCATTTTCCCAATGTTTTTTAATGTACGGTTGAGACATTGTCGGATATTGATCGATATATTCTTCTAAAACTTGTTAATTTATGCCTGAAGCGACGTTGTCGTCTTGTTCGTCTTCTGAATACCCACTAAAGAAGTTTTCATTATCATCATCATCATCCTCATCTGCAACATGTACGAGGGATTGGAATGGGGTCGTTTCACGCTCTTCCACTCTCTCTTGTTTGACTTCGGTTTTTGCCTCAGTTTTCAATAGGGTACTAGCTGACTGTGTAGTTGTTTTATTTGCTATTTCCCTCAATGGAATAGACAGAGGTTTGAAATATCTTTGCAATGACTCATCTTCTTCGGATTTGCCCAATTTCAGAGCCAAAATACAATGATTTTGAATATACGTAGATATTCACAAATTTGGCGCCATTCGGGTGGAATAGCGATGTTAAGATAGCGTTTGTCTTTCCACAACCACTCGACCCACAAATTATTGCACAAAACGAATTGGGTAATAATATACCGTGCTTCCCAACCACACTACTATTGTTGGCTCCATTCAAAAAGTCTAAATTTCCAATAGGTAATGTCTTGTCTTGTTGAACGATTTCCATGATGTGATGCTGGACAATGGGTGCGTATGGTTATAAATAAAAATATCACAGTCATCACCCACTCATTCTCAATGTTGACTTACTCCAGTGCAGGTGTCGTCAATTCGCTTATCAATAAGCTCCCGTTCGAATTACATCTATCTGGTTATCAGTTTTGCGGATCAGACACCAAATTGAAATGGGAACGAATATTGTAAAGATCACGATATCGCGTACTCTCAAAGCGACTTCTTAGAAGACCGTCATAAAGCAGATCAAGTGTTGGAAAATAGAGCTTGGGAACGCGTTAAATCGAAAGACGCTAGATTTGGTGATAAAGCTGCAGCTTGGCTCGTAACTATAACAATGAAAGCAAAACGTAAGCTTGGCATGGGGTTGTCATTTCGACATAATATACTTCAAAAAATTACTAAAAATTGGAAGCCACATCCTACCAATATTGAGAAATATAGAAATTGCGAGCTGCTTAAATGGCATTGAGTCAAGCTGGAGGACGTAAAAACATACGGAGACCTAAGATAATACCATTCGAAGCAAAATCTGGAGAAATCCTTTCCCTCATACCTATATTTGCTGCCCTTTCAGCTTTGGGTTCGTTTGCAGGTGGAGCAGGCGCTCTCGCTAAAACCTAAATAGATGCTAAAAATTCCAAAAAGAAACTTGAAGATCAACGTCACAATGAAGCTTTGGAACAATTAGGTTCCGGTTTGTACCTACGCAAAACACCTCGAGGATTTGGTCTGTTCCTAAAGAAACAACAGCAACGCAGAGGGAGAGGTCTTTACTTGAAAAAGCAAAAAAAACTCCTACTGAAGCTACCCCATAGAGTATTATAGGATTGGGAAAATCAAAAATGTGCCTGTCAACTGAGAATTCCACATTTTCGTGAAGTTTTTATGCGTGGTCCTCGGCTGCGAGAATGTGCTGTATTGAACTTGGATTCTCGATTGAATAAAGGCACTCAATGGGTACCTCACATTAAAAACGGCAATGCTGTACAATATTTTGATAGTATCGGTAATCTCAAACCTCCAATGAAATTGGTAAGATATTTTGGAGGAGGTATAACGATTACATATAATGATGATCTGTATAAAAATTCTGACCAGATTAATTGCGGACATCTGTGCCTACAGTTTCTGCTCCATTATATCTGTGAAAATGGTTAAAGATAAATCTTTACGAGATTTAATCGATGCTGAATTGAAAACTTTATTGATCGACTATTTGATTGAGAATGCTGAACCTTGGGAATTATTGGATGTTTGGCATAGATTACCAAAGGACTACCAACATCAATTTGCTTTGCAGATTCGTTTACCATGTTTCATCCATTACCGACATGTAGGTACCACAACCTACATCAGCTGCGTCATCGCTACAAAAAGCAATGTATTATGGTCCTGTGAGTTCACAAATAGAATGTTATTATTGTGGGAATGAATGATTTTTATTCAAAATCTTGTTGTTGTTTCGATCAATATTTAAGGAGATGTCATACTGACATTATATCAGTCATGTCTATGATATTAACGCTAACGAGTCGTTCTTCGACGCTCTCCATCGATTTCAATCCACCCATTCATTTAGATTGTGATTCTGAATATACTTTGGCTTTGCTCAGTTTCCATTCGTACAACAGTATACCCAACATTGAAGAAGGTACGTAATTCTACTTCCATGAAAACGATGACAGAACTAAACAAAAAAGCATCGATATCCCTGTTATCGTTGTTGTTGTTATGAAATTGAAGGATCAATAAACGAATACATCTCACCTGAAACGTTCAAGGAAAACCCTGATGATTTTTTCTATCTAAAACCGGATAATAATACGCTGAAAAGTGAAATATTCTGTCTGAAACACTCGATTGATTTCCGACCTGCGAATAGCTTGGCTCACATACCGGGGTTTTTATCTACTCTTCTCAAATCAAGCAAACATTACGAATCTAATCTATCTGTGGATATCATTGAAGTACGCACCATTCACATAGATAGCAACATTACGTTTGGAGCCTTCTACAACGACACACCGACTCATACGATATACGAATTTGCTGTTGGTGTTGATCCTGGGTATGCAATTGACGAAACACCTAATCACTCCATTTACCTACCTATTGCACATAGAGACGAAATTAACAATATTACGCTGCGAGTGCTCGACCAACATTCTAGGCTCATTAATTTCCGAAACGAAGAAAAAATTCGTTTGGAATTGATGCGGAAGTATGGTGCTGACTATCTATAAAAATAATTCACCTCTGTACCCCAAATCAGTCTTCACGAAGACCTTCACAGTCGACAACTATTGACAACGGAAAATAAATTGTTTCTGGAATCTCTTGGTTATCATCTTGTTCAATCAAGTGTTCAACATTTTCCGAACACCGCAAATCGATGAGTCCATACAAAAGGTAGAGTGGCGTACCTACTATCCCTATGTCAAGTCTTTTCGCAACAACGATGTTATTGAAATCAACATCAATTAATCTGATGCCTACGATGCTTTGTACGATAGTCTGCTGTTCATTAGTGGAAAAGTTGAGAAGACCAAAGGGGACGGTAAGGTGTCATTCGTAAACAATGCTGGTGCTTTCATATTCCAATCTGCTAGTTATGAACAGAGTGGTAAGGAATTGGAAGCAGATTGTGAACTTGGAATTGTTAGTACTGTTAGAGGCTTTCTTATCTACACCGACGAAGATATCAAACACATGGCCACCTCCGGTTGGACTTTTCCCAACAATACAGGCGTCATCAACACAACTCATCTAACATTCAACATGCTCATACCCATCAACGCACGGAATACGGTCGAAAACACACGCAAAACAAGCGCACGAAAAACGGTCGTAAACGCACGTGAACCGGTCGAAAACGCAAGAAAAACGATCGAAAACGCACGTAAAACGATCAAAAACGCACGCAAAACGGTTGAAACTTATGCAAAACAACGTATTCTGAAATGTCATTGTCAATATTTCGCTCCCCCATTGTCCTCACGTTGAGTCTACAACGCGTAACCTCTTGACACTTTTGGGTGTCATCTTTCTCTCGATGATGCTTACTTGGTTAACAAAGATACGAGAATTATTACCCTTTTGGCATGTTGGAATGCTAGACTTCTGGTAAACTGACATGTTTTTTCTTAAATGGTTCATTTTGACGCACCCTGTACACTTCGACGCCATGTTTTCTCCTTTAAATGATGTATTCCGAAACATCCCGTACACAGTCGTATTCCTAACCCTCCATTTTCAAACCGGCAACGCTACATTACCCCATAAACAATGATTTATTGTACAAGCGGCAACGCCGAACCTGCCATGCTGGCATTGACAGCGTATAACCTCGATACCATCTCCATCTCTCTTTGTCTCGATTACGTCACACGCGTCTCTCGCTCTTACACACACATACACATATTTACATGAAATATTAATTATTTCCCAAATTTGAGTATTTGGCAACGCTACATTGCCCCATACACAACGATTCATTTGTACAACCGGCAACACCTGCTTGCGCTAGCTACCGGTTAAACCTCGATACCATCTCCATCTCTCTTTGCATCGATTACGTCACACGCATCTCTCGCTCTAACACACACATACACATCTTTACATGAAATATTAATTATTTCCCAAATCTAAGTATATTTTTCTATCTTTAACATGATAATGATGATTACAGTCTACGGAAATAAAAAAAATGCTGTCAAGTATAATAAATGAGTCAATTTCGATCCCGACAAAACTTAAGCTATAAATACCCAACATTCGCAGTTACTTTCAATATCTCACGCTAGTGTAGAGGCTAAGGACAATGTCTACCACGCGGACGAAACAGGTTCGAATCTCATAACTATAAACTTTTTTAATTAGAATCACGTGACTGGAACGTGACAAGGGGGGCCGAGGGGTGAGGCGGAGTCGCAAGAGGGGCCAATTGGTGATGCGGAGTACTGTGGGGGCCGAGTTCCATGCTTGAATCGCTATTATACTCGTTCCATACTGCGTTGATGACGTCACACGTTTCCCCCACTCCTGTTGGAACCAAAAATTGCAAAAAGTTTAGCCCCGCAAGAAAATACATGAGATTTTGTGCCCGGAACAAGTTTGTTCATCTACTATCTGTATTTCGAAAACGAATCATTCTTCGTTGAACATTTTATGGAGAAGAGTTGTTTATTTTGACGAGATCCACCACATACTTAGTTTTCGTAATGTTCTCAGAAACTTCACTTAGCGCCCTAGGAGCTGAGTAATATGAATCGATATAGAAAATTGTAAATAATTCGAAAACTTCCTCCAGCGTTGTTGAGGAAGTGTACCTTCTTTACTTGGAAAAGGTGTGGGAATCAGGTTTTTTCATGAAAGGTATCAGAAGTTTACTGTCAAAAAATTTAGGGCAATTTGAAATAAATAATGAGAGCGTACGCAGCGCTCTCTAGATGTTACATGAAAGTTAATGCGAAATTATGATTTCCCATGTCAAAAAAACCTCGGGTACCAAATTTCGTACAAATAACTAATTTTTTGCAAGAGTTATTTTCAAAGAGCGAACAAAAAAATTCAATTTCAACACATTGTATCTCCGAAACGAAGCATTTTCAGACACAAGTTCATTCAGACTTTTTTTCTTAAAATTGTTTCAGGAATACGTCTCTTGGAAATTTTAATGTACACATGTTACACCCTACATATACTATTGCAATATTTGCTAAAAAATACCTGCACAAATTTTCTGCAAATAATCAATACATTTGCAATATGGTAAAAAGAGGAAGTAGCATCTACGCATTCCACCACATAGAACAAGTCTATTCGAGAAAGGTCCGTACTATAACTGTATAAAAATTTATAATGCACTGCCTCTACATTTCAAAGAAATCAATACCATGAGTATCTTCAAACGAACTTTGAAGGACTATCTGATTGAAATTCCCCTATATTCACTTGACGTATTTTGCAATGTTTGTAAAAAATAATGCATGAGTTGTATATGCATACTTTCTTCTATTTTTGTAACAGCCACAAATGAACGTGCTCTAAGTGATGATATATATTTTCACATTTTGATGTCATTTTAAGTGTTTACTTATTTATTTATATTTGTGTTTGTAAATTGTTATTTTGTATTTGACGTTGCTGATGTTTCATAAGAAACCCATATCAATAAATATATTAATATTATTATTATAACTATCTTCATCATTTTTTTTCACCGTAGTGTTCGCTGGTCAGGCCCTATTCCCCGAAGCCCCGACACATTTTGGAGGGCGCCCCAGCATTATCAACCAATGACCACTCCCCACACCGTGGGGTAAGTGATCATTGGGTCCGAGAATTATGTGCTTTGAGCGAGCGCAGTGACTCAAGAGCCTTTTGCATCTGTGTGGCTAAGATTCATGCCTAAGTGCGGCAAAGCGGTATGATTTTAAGATTCGAGAGTGGAGGGGGCATCATTCCACCAATGACACCAATAATCAGAAGAACCATCTTGACAGTGTGATCTGGATAGAGTCTGCGGAGTTCGAACAGAAAATTTCGATATTTTATCCGTTTTTCCTCCTCTTTTCTGACGATATTTGTCTCGCCAGGAGCTGAAAACTTCACGACAAATATCGTTTTGCTCTGTTGGTCGAGAAGGACCACATCAGGTTTATCAGCTTATATGAGCCTGAAAGTGGGAAACGAATAGTTCCAATAAATTCAGCACTTCTCGTTCCCTACAACGGATTCAATATCCCCCGGAGCGTAGGGCAACACCGGTGTCTCGTCAATACCGTAAGAGTGCAGTAGAAGGTAATATAGCACTCTTAGGGCCGCGTTATGTCGATGGATATAGCCCGAGACCGCATATGCTGGACATGCTGATAGCAAGTGCATTAGGGTCTCGGGTGTCTCGTGGCAGGCCCTGCACCTTGTGTCAGGAACTTCTATACCCATCACGCGGCTGTGGTAGACTGAGGTGTTGAAGACATCATCTTGGCAAGCCATGATTAACCCCTCAGTCTCCGACTTCAGCCCACTCGACCTGAGGAAAGCAAACGTCAGGCGCTTTGATAAGCCAAGGTCTCCAATGTTATTGAAGAAGACCCCATGCATTGGCTTATTCTTGTGTTTACGTAGAAGTAAGGTGGTTTCTGCGGTTTTTATCTGAGCTTTCTGCTGAACGGGTTCCAACTCGGTGACAGTTTTGTGGTCACCTCGTTCAGTGTCGAAAATTATACCAAGTTCACCAGCTGCTCGGGTAGCTCCCCTTAAGAGAAATGCTCCAATTCCTGCTCTCTCATGGTCACGGACCATGCAAAGGAGGGGATCCGAACTCCTGACGACTTTACAGGCTGTATCCAGTAGCATTCTGTCATGTAGACACTCAAAAGTCCACGGCCTCCCTGTTGTCGGGGGAAGTACAACCGTGGAACAAACGATTTGGGATGCAAACTCCTATACAGATGTATCATTTTTCGGGTCTTTACGTCGGGCATATTTGTTGCAGCAACTTTGTTCTTCCCCGACAGTTTCGATATCCAGATCTGTCGAACTTTGTCCTGATACCTGCCGCGCAGAGAGTTTTTCACTGCTGTTACCTCTTGTGAGGTAACATATAATTGAAGTTAGATGATTTGACAGAAAAAACGACAGGATTACCAAAATGCACACCAACCCCATGACTGACACGAAACAAATTCGTAAGTATCTGACTCTGGATACAGTACTACCAATTACTCCCAACTGAAGTAAATGGTTTTTTGACAGACTCAGCACTGAGCTCAAACGTAACACTATCTGTTGCTTGGGGAACCTGGAGAAATTAGTTCCAATTTTGAGATGAGGTTGTTAATATTGCTGAGGTTGATGAGCTCAGTCTTTTTGTTCATGTTATTGGTATTCCTTTTGATAAAGAACACTTCTTCAAACAACCGTTTTTATAAGTTGCTTTCAGTACACAAAACTTTAAAAAACTTTAACTTCGGTGTAGTTCATTGTGTGTTTAGTGCCGATGAAATGCTCTGCAAGTGCACAGGTAGTTTTGTTTGTGATACAATCACTTCTGTGTGACGTTAAGCGTCTAGATGAAATTCTAGATGTTTGTCTAATATATTCATATCACATTATAACAAGGAATTTCATATACTACATTTGACTTTTCTAAAATTTTCAAAGGAGTTTCAATTTTGGAAAAAAACTATTAGTAGTAGTAACGATGCATTGGGTAAATTTAATATGTTCACTCTTGAAAACGTAAGGAGTTAAAGACTAAATATGGTACTGTGCTACAAAATAATGTATTTGGAGGTATCTCTCCACTATTTGAAATATTTAAACTATTATTTTGATTGTTATTGTTCACGGAATTATAAATTGTTTGGAAAAGTATTTGCGACTATGGATGTAAAGCTGAAAATTTATTTATTCAAAGGTGATATGCAATTCGTTAATATATTCGTCTTCAAAAAGTGGATGTGTTAGATTGATCACCCTGTTCTTCATGGTTAGGACTGAGTTTATTTTCATCTTCGTTGGATGATGAGAGTGGTAGTTCAGTAACCTATTACTGGCACATGGTTTCTTATACCATTTTGTACGTAGGACGACATTATCTGGATCTTCGCATACACGCATATCTGGTAATGGTAAACTGTTGTTACTTTCTCCCTCAGCTGTGAATTTTTAATGTTCGTTGAAACTGTTAAAACTTGTTAACGTTTTTCCAGTTCTCCCCCGAGAAATATATAGGTTCAAATCATCCACGTATCGTTTGATGAAAGGAGTATTAAAAGGGATTCTATCTTTTACATTCAAAGTTATGTCGTCCAAAACAAAATTTACGAAAATGGGGTAAATGGTTGAACCCATTGAGGTACCAAAGAATTGTTTATAAAAAGTGTCCTGAAAAACTAGGACGTTGGAGTCACAAATGTATTCTGAAATAGATATAAAATTTCATAATTTTGTACAATTTTACAATTTTGTTGCAATGTTTGAAATTTTTTGTAGATGTCTTGATAAAGAGAATAAACATTTTCGAAAGCTCGACCATATAACAAAGAGTTTTCTTTGGACAACAGCCCAATAATTTTGACTGCATCCCCAACAATATTCCACATTGATATATATATATTCTATATATATCAATATGCGGGCGCTTTCGACAGCTGGTCGTGCTGTCATCTTCTAGGCACTCTTCTATCTGAACGTGTTATCCTGTTGTGTGTCTTTTTGTACGGTCCTGTATTGAGGCGTTCGGACCGTATAAAAAAAACACAACAGGATAACACGTTCAGTGAATCAAATAGTTCTAATGAGTGTCTCACCATAAGATATTGTCATTTAGCAAAAGACAAAATTGGACCTCATTTGGTATGAAAACCCGTTCACCGCATATATTTCAGTTCAATTGTTGGGCGTGCAAAGTGAGACCCGGAAATGTCGCAACATAGTGCTGTCCTCTCTTTGTTAGTATATGAGTTCACGAATTCAGAAATACAAACTTTTGTTTTAATTAGTCTGCGCTTTGAGTTTAGATTCGTGTTAAATGGACATACTTTTTGTAAAATTAAGTGGTTAGGCTCATTCGATCCGGAATATTGTATATATCATTGTGAAAAAAAAGTAAATTAGTTCATAAAAAATCAAAGACCCTAGAAAGCAGTGTTTCGTTTTGTTTTTTATAGTTCGTAATCTATAAATATTTTTGAATTTTGAAAAATTCCTCCTTGAAGAGGAGGAAATTTACTAGAAAAGAGTTTCAACTTCCGAAACGGTTTCTCCGTTATTTATGATTTTGATTTAACGCTGAAAATAGCCGCCCGCGCGCCACTTTAAGGTTGCGCGCATGGCCTCTAAGTGAGTACGTAACTTGAAAATAATTTTTTGAGGTACTTAAAGTAAACAGAAAATTTTTAAATATTTATGATATGATCTAAACACCATAAAGAACTAATTCCCGTAGGAATTTTTCATCAAAGTTAATTTTTCAATAATCCAGACAATTGTTAATTAACAAAATTTTCTATAACTTTCTTTATCGTTCATAGTAAAATAAATATTTGAATACTTACCGTAAATTTTTTTCGCTTTGTGGATCCCTTCTTAAATACATACAAAAAAATTGCTTGATAAAAGTTCGGAAAATTTCAATACTTCGTTTATAATAATTTTTTGAAGTAAACAAAAAAAAGTGACGTATTCGACAGTTTTGCGTGCGACCGTTTTGCGTGCGTTTCCAACCGTTTCACGTGCTTTTATTCGTTATTGTTTCGTCGTTATTGTGTTTTTTTTTGGTATTTCAATATGACAGTCATTTATCAATTAACGTGTTTCGTTAATCAAGTAAGCAAAGAGTGAATTTAATGGTAAACTCCGTAACACACTACCGACACATACTTAACGTCAGTAGATAAAAGCGTTCCGCAGCTGAGTTTTGTCTTTCTGTTACAGATATTCGAAAAATTCGAAGAAATTCAAACATTTTGCCGCTCTCCGCTGACTTGGTCCACTATATCTTCTATTTTTTGGGGTTTCACCTTCTGCTTCAATAAGTTTGTTAGGACACCAATATCTCTTGGAACAATCATATTGCTGGAATGAATGAAATTGCAGGCATCATTCGATACCTAACAGAGCCTACCAGAACTTATAGTTACCGTAAAATCTCCGTTGGTATCTTCTGATCATTTCAGTCTTGAGTGGTTGAATTACGTCAAATGCGACGATCCGACTATTATTAACGAAGGTTCAGTGCTCTTTTGGTTGTCTCTTTGTTTTTTTCTTTGTTGATAGATTCAACATATCCCCTTTCATTGAATATGCTGCACGTTGTGATTCAACTATTATCAACAAAGATGTGGCTTGGTGCTTTCTTGACATGTTGCTCCATCTATATTTTTTCTCCGTCGATGAATTCTGCATTCATTTTCATTTCATTTGATGTGCTGCACGTTGAGAACAAATTATTATTAACGAAAATACGGCTCAGTGCCCTTCTGACGTTACGTAGTCTTTGTTTTTTTCTCTATCGAATAATTCTGCATTCATTTTCCTTTCATTTAATGTGCTGCACGATGAAATCCAACTATCATGAACGAAATTGTGAATTGGTGCCTTTCTAACATGTTGCGTCATCTTTGTATTCTCTCGTCGATGAATTCTGCATTTCTCACCCTTACATTTGACGTGCTTTACGCGATAATTCGATTATCATTAGCGAACTTAGTGCCCTTCTGACAGTTGCGCCATTTTTTTTTGTCTGATAACTTTTTTATTTCCACAAATCATCACAAATTTTCTACCACGCTACCACCTCTCACGTCACTTTCAAAGTTTTAATGTTTCATCATTATTCTTATCATTATTCGACCCACATTCCCCAGCTCAATTTCATCTAACACAATTAATCGACCGATATTTGATTCTTCCATTCTGATTGGCTGACCGATACCACTCTGTAACAGGAGTTAGGCTGATTGTTCCACAAGGTTTCCTTCCAGGAGTCTGTAAATTCGCAAAACGAACCTTCCTTCACACGACAAAGTACGGAATTTAGTCATCTCCTGATGATGCTTACTTGGTTATCCAAACGCGTTAAGTGATAAATGACAGTCATATTGAAATACGAAAAAAAAACGACAATAACGACGGAAAGATAACTAATCAAGGCACGTAAAACGGTTGGAAACGCACGCAAAACAGTCGCACGCAAAACTGTCGAATACTTCACTTTCCCTATTTCCGAACGTTAACTCCACAATACTACTCAGCATTATTTTTGCCAAATTTCGAGAGAAAAAGGTTATGAGGGGTTTCAAACGACGTATTCCAAATCCTAATTCACTCTGTATATAGGCAATTATATTTCGTAGAATTTTCAATACGATTTTCCCCACACTACGACAAAATTTTCAACATGTGTGTACTATTATTTCTCCAAACTGAAACTCACTTTTCAAATGTAATTGATAAATCAACAGCAAACGTGTTATGATTTCGATATATTTTGAGGTAATAATATTTAATATTGAAAGAATAGTCACGAAAAAAATTATTTGCATTATATTCCGAAAGCTTTGGAACCTTTTCTGACGAGTGATCATTGAACTCTGAATCAATTTCTCATTACCTATTGATGATCTTGACCTCCCCAATGTTTATAAACATTCATATTATGCTGAAGTTGTAACTTTGCCCCTGGTCACCGTACTACGACAAAATGCTTGATGTGCATTCATGCAATTTCATTTGAAGAATATATATTCCTATATATTATATTCGTATCAATTTTGATGACTATGAACTTGGAATAACGAAAGATGGAATTGTGAATACTGACTGTTTTTGTTTCAGATTATCGAAGTTGAGGTTAAAACATCTTTCAATTCATGTATTCACTTGAATAGATTTGAATTATTTAATGACGATTTTTCATATTTGTCTGTATCGTGACTTTGTTATGTTTATATGTTCAAGAACTCATCTCACTCTCTGTTACAATGGACTCGTCATCATACCTAATGACATTGATTTGTCATACAAATGAAACTCAGGTTAACTACACATAATAGACTCGTCCGGCTGTTGATGTTGAGATGATTTTGCCTGATACTGCATACGTTGATGTATTATTCTAAAATAAATTCGATTTTCAATACAAAGATGGTCCACAAAATATTCATGCCAACAGAGAGGGTAATGTCTTTCATGAAGTGATAGCTACACTTATAATAAAAATAAAGAAATAACTGTCATTCAAAAAAACGAATTTCAAACACATATTCTGCACGCACTAAACGAAGAAAAAATATTGTATGAAAACATTACTTTATGCGGATAATATCTATGAATGAGAATTTTTAAGTGTAACGAAAAATATTGTATACAACCACAAACTCTTTGCATATTAAACGGAGAAAAAATTGGAAACAGTACTAACCTTAATTTCGCACAATTCCAAATGAAACGACACGATTCGGTTTTACAATGTCCATCAACCCTTTGAACACAATAGCGTATTTTCCTGATGAAAATTCTTCTAAGTCACTTGGTGTGGCAAGAATGATACTTTATCTCCCAAATCCAACAAGACCGCCTCACCAAATTTACCTTTCACGATTTTGGCGGTGAATATTCTCTGCGGCATCTCTACAGGCATATCTGCTACTTTGATACTTGGCTTCCTTTCCACGACCGAACTTGCATTCAATTTCTGTAAATCCATCTGCAAAAAAAAAGTTTATATTTTGATTTACAATATATACGAACACTATCTCAAATAAATCACTTTGGGTATGCATATAAAAATTAAAAATCAGTGATGACATATTCTGAAATGGAACAAAGAAAATCAAAGAGTCTTTATTTAGTCGTTTTGAGGCTATTGTCAGATGCCTATTCAGCGTTGACATTGAACCATGTCACCTTGGGTATGAATAGCACAACAAGCACAAGAATTCTACTTTTTTTCCCTTTTATTTGAAGTGCTGCATGTGATGATGCGACTATTATTAGTGAAGATACAACTAAGTGCCCTCTTGGCATCGTCTTCGTTTTTTTCCTCTCTGTCGATGAATTCTGCATTCGTTCCCCTTTCATTTGATGTGCTGCACGTTGAGATTCAACTATCATTATTGAAGATGTGTCTTGGTGCTTTCCTGACATATTGCGCCATCTTTGTTTTTTTCTTTGTCGATGTATTCTGCATTTTTCATCCTTTCATTTGACGTGCTGTACGTCATGATCCGATCATTATTAGCATATATACAACTTAGTGTCCTTCTGACAGTTGCGCCATAATATTTTGTAATAACTCAATAATTTCTACAAATCATCACACGCGCCACCACCTCCCACGCTGACTACGTCACTTTCGATGTTTTAATGTTTTATCACTATTATTATTATTCTATCCTCATTCTCCAGTTTAATTACATCTAACACAATCAACCGACCGATATTTGATTCCTTCATTCTTATTGGCTGAGCAATACCACTCTGTATCAGAAGTTAGGCCGAGTGTTCCACAAGGTTCCGTTCAGGAGTCTGAAAATTCGCAAAATGAATATTCATACGCCGAAGCATGGACTTTAGTAATTTTCTGAAGATGCTTACTTGGTTAGCGAAACGCGTTAAGTGATAAATGACTTGTCAATTGAAACGCGAAAACGTTTATGACGAAAACGATGAAACGATAACGAATAAACGAACGCAAACTATCGAAAACGCACGGAAAACGGACGAAAACTCACAAAAAACGGTCGAAACGCACGCGAAACGGTCGGAAATTCTAATCGATTGAGTTGTTGAGTCGGTTGAATAAAGTAATTGGCGGTGTTAAGATACCATTTTGGTGTATTAGCAGGCGACGCGCAAAAAGTTCGGGTTTTTTGCTGGTCTCTTATCTCGGTTCCTTTTCAATTCGGGATTGACTTGGAATATTTTTAAATAGGTTTCGGATAACTTATTGCTTTGTTTATTATCACGAACTAGAGTTTGAGCTGAAATCATTCATTGAATTTGGCACGAGGTGCAGATTGATTTTGAGCTTTGCTAAACCATTGTTCAATTTCTTTCACTACTTTTTTGTTTGGGTTTTACTAATTTGTTATAAAAATGACAGGAGGTACTGTTGCGGAGCGGAAGGTCAAGGTTTTGACCGCAAAAAAGGAATCATTGTTTACCAATTTGCAGAGTTTATATGATTTGTCAAAAAAAGTTAATGATCCAGTAGTAAGGAAAAAATTTGAAATAATGGTGAGTTCGTTAGATTCAACGCGTAGTCAATTATTACAAACAGTAGATGAGGTTATTGAGAAAAGTTTAGAGGTTGATGAAGATTTCATTCAAAATTTTTCTGTCTACTATGCTATTGAGGAAATGTGCTGTAATATTAAAGAATGCGAAGAGAAAATTCGAAATGAAAATACAGCGGCTTCTTCCAGCACAAATAGCACGCACTCATCCCAAAGTTTACCACGATTACCTGAAATTGAATTACCGGATTTTTCTGGAGACATTGGAGAATGGGAAACATTTTATTCCGTTTTCAAGAATTCAATACATGATAATTCGTCTTTAACAGATGTTGATAGAATGTATTATTTGGTAGGTCGCCTTAAGGGCTCGGTTTAGAGGGTGTGTTCGGAAATAGCGCCCCCGGAAATAATTATCCAATTATTTGGCAGTCTCTTATAAATAAATATCAGGATCAACGTGCTCTAGCGTATAGTTGTTTGAATCAGATTATGGACTTCAAAAGATTGACAAGTGAATCGTCTAGCAATTTGAATTTATTTTTGGAAAAGGTAGATTCCGCGGTTAAAGCTTTGAAAGAGTTAGGATTATATGACTTGTCTGATTTCATGTTAGTTTATTTGTCTCTATCAAAACTCGATATGGAGACTGGTAAAGCTTTTGAAATGTCGAAAAGGGGATCTGGTATTCCAAAGTATGATGCTCTCATTACATTTGTCAAAGAACAGTCAAAGATATTGGCAAACAGAAAACCGATAGAGAACATTACTCAGACTATACAGTAGGACCGCCTAAATCATTCATGGTCAGGGACAATTCTTCAAAAACTTTTCGACCTTAGACTGATTTTTGTCAATTTTGTCATACTAGAGGACATAACGTGGGTCGGTGTGACAAATTCAAACGATTAACTCCTGGTAAGCGATATGAAACTGTGAAAAATAACAATTGGTGTTTCAACTGCCTTTCATCGAGTCATGGTGTTAGATTTTGTTCGATTGAACGGTCTTGTGCGGAATGCGCGAAAAAGCACCATATTTCATTACATTTGGGCAAATCAAATTCAATACCTACCGCCGTAACCTCCGACAGTACGGGTGAGTCAAGTAACACGGAAAGTAATTCTATTCATAATGTTCCAGTAGAAAATGGCATCGGATGTACAATATTGTTACCCACGGTGGTAGTTAGGATAATAAATAGTCAAGTAGAAAATAATGTGGCAAGATTCATTTTAGATAGCGGTAACCAGATTCATTTATTCACTGTGAAGGGTTATGAAAGACTTGGAATGAATATAAAGAAATATTATTCTTGGATACAGGGCATCGCTAATAACTCACAACCAGTGAAAGGTACGGCTAATTTGATAATTTCTTCTCGGTATGATGTTGATAAAACTCATTCAATATGGACTTTGATAACAGAAAAAATTTCGGAGAAGTTACCTAGAGTTTTGTTGAATGAAAATGAGATTTGTGATAACTTGGACGGTGTTCAGTTAGCTGATGAACATTTTTATCAATCGGGAGAAATTGACGGAATTATAGGAGCTGAATTGTTTACAGAATTAATAAAGTCAGGACGAATTGTTGATTCAAATGGTTCTCCTATTGCGGTAGAAACGGTTTTCGGTTATGTAATAATGGGTAAAATACCAATGAAAAATCTGGTTTCGGAAGGTTAGACTTTTTTTGCATTAACAAATAAAATACCGATTGAAAATTTGGTTACAAATTTTGGGAAATAGAGCAATTTCCAAAGTGTTCTCCGCCTGATCCTGAAGTAGAATGCGAAAAATTATATTTGGAAGGTTATATTGGAGATATTTCAGGACGATTTACTGTTGCTTCACCATTCAAGTACTCTCCAGCATGTTTAGGAGATTCAAGCAAGGCAGCTAGGTTACTGTTATTTCCTCTGGATTTTTTTTTTATTAAAATTCCTAACTCGAGGTCAACTTACAATGAAATTATGAAGGATTTTATTGAACAGGGACATATGCGTTTGGTCCTGAAGGATAGTTTCAATGCGCCTAATCACTATATGCCACATCATTCAGTGCATAAACCAGAAAGTAGTAGTACACCGGTTAGAGTAATTTTGGATGCAAGTTTTCCTTCAGATTCGGATGTATCTTTCAATGATTTCTTCTACAGTGGTCCGAAGCTTCAAACAGATATCGTTACCCTATTGTGGCATTTTCAACACAACTCTATACATACCCTATTTCCAATCTTAATTTCAGACATTCAGACATTAATTCAGACATTGCCTTCAATATTTTATTACAGTTTAATATATATACTTATATACATACTCAATTAAGTATTAAACAATTTCATATACACATATAAACAAGATAATTTACATTCTATATTATTCATTTTTTATATATATATATTCATTTTAACCTTAGCTGTGTGTACGTATCAATAATTAGTTATTTTTTTCTCTCTTTCTCTCAGACTAGCTTATATGTCGATTCCTATTATGGATTCCTATATTCGTGATTTCAGAATTGATAATGTGAAAACATATAGCATAGACACCACTGAAGAATGTAGTCAGATACTTGATATAAACAAGAGCCATCAAAACTTCAAAATTTTGCGAATGAATATTCGTAATATTAATAAAAACCTAGATGAATTTTCCAATATGTTACAAAGTTTAAAATCTGATATTGATGTCATTATCCTAACAGAAACTAGAGAGGTGATTGACCAGAGTATTTTTCATATAAATGGATATAACATGATATATAACGAAAGTCGTTATAACCCGAATGATGGAGTAGTTGCCTATATAAAGTCAAATCTTAAATTCACCTATGAAATAGTAGAAGTTTCTTATGAGTTGAAAGCACTTCGAATCGAACTTGACTTAGGCGTGGAAAAATAAATTCTTATTACAACCATGTACAGATCACCAAATTCGAATTTACTGGAATTCAATACCAATCTATTTTCCTCTTCCAAAAACCACCATGATAATATGGATTTATCCCTATTTTTGGGCGACATCAATATCGATTTGCTGAATGCCGATAACAAGCATACGGTTGATTATCTGAACACGTTGAATGAATTTGGATATATATCCACAATAAACGCACCTACCAGAATACAAGGAAACAGTAAATCATGTTTGGACCATATTTTCATAAAATCGAAAAATTCTGATCAAACTGAAAATATTCTACCCATCGTATTGGAAACAACAATAACAGACCACTTCTCTAGTTTACTTCAGATTGTATTTGCCGTAAAAATAAGATCAAACGTTAACAGAAAAAGATTTGTAAAATGCATCAACGAACCAACAAAATATACAACGCCTCCATCAATATTTCCTGGGAGGATGTATACACTGCACCTACACCAGACTCTGCAACAAAAAATTTCATCAAAATAACTATAAAAGTACTAGAAACATGCACAAATAAACGCCAGATTCGCAGAAAAAATACCAAAATAGCATCCTGGTTAACGGAATGATTATTACGCTTTATCAACAAAAAAAACATCATGGTTAGCAACATGCAAAAGCATGATCATGATGAGGATCTGAAGAAAGAATACAAAAATTACAGAAACAAGCTAACATCTTTGATCAAGAACGCTCAATTCAACTATTATGAAAAACAAATCGACAAAAATCATAATG
Organism: Leptinotarsa decemlineata; assembly: GCF_025532065.1. Classification (NCBI taxonomy): domain Eukaryota; kingdom Metazoa; phylum Arthropoda; class Insecta; order Coleoptera; family Chrysomelidae; genus Leptinotarsa; species Leptinotarsa decemlineata. The sequence goes on from NW_027412533.1 coordinate 18,279,218, forward strand.
ATTCAAAAATGCTATGGGACCTCACTCAACAAATATCTAAGTCAAAAAAACTCAAAATTTTTATAGATAAAATAAAAAATCCCACAAATAATGAAATCTTAACCGATAAAACGCTAATTGCAAATACATTCAATGCAGCATTTGTAGTAACCGGTAGAGTTCTTGCTAGCAAGATTCCGAACAACACAAATTTCAAAATCAAAAGAACATCGATCTCAAATTCTTTCCTCTTTGAACCAATTGACCCGACGGAACTTAAAAATACAATTTTCGAGCTAAAAAATAATAAGGCAGTGGGTTGTGATGATTTGAAAGCAGAAAATATAAAATCAATATCATATTACATTCTAGATCCCCTTACTCATATTCTCAACCGATGCGTGGAGGGAAGTGTTTACCCCTGTGATTTCAAAAAAGCAATTGTTACTCCTCTGTTTAAGAAAGGGGACACATCTATTATCACAAATTATCGTCCTATCTCATTAGTCACTCATCTCTCGAAAATTTTTGAAGAGATTATCAAAATAGGCTCATCTCTTTCCTTGATGAATACAATCTGATTTCCAACAATCAATTCGGATTTAGAGAAAAAATGTCGACCCAAGATGCTATACTCACTCTGACTTCAAAAGTAACTGAGGCCTTGAATGAAAGCAAAACCAGTCTGTGTGTCTTCATTGACCTTTCGAAAGCATTTGACACCGTCAGTCACCATCTACTTCTTCAGTCTTCAGAAGATATCGGAATACGGGGTGACTCATTGAAATTATTTGAAAGTTATTTAACAGGAAGGAGCCAAGCAGTAAGAATTGATAATATGTTGAGCAGTGATAAGGTGATCAACTGTGGAGTACTTCAAGGTTCCGTGCTGGGACCAATACTATTCAATATATATATATTAACGGAATTTTCGCATTAGGCAACGGAAACATAGTCGGATTCGCAGATGACACCGCTATCTTTTACAAAGCAGATAACTGGAATTCCTTGAAAATAAAAGTTGAATCAGAATTCTCCCACATAAAATATTGGCTGGATAAGAAACTACTGACGGTGAATATTGACAAAACGCATTACCTACCATTCTGTTGTAATGCAGCTGGAGCACCCCCGTTCGACCAATTAACAATAAAAAGTGATACTCCTTTCCACATCTTTCGTGAAAAGAAAATAAAATACTTCGAAATAATTCTAGACACCAATTTGAAATGGGACCTCCATATTAAATATACCGTCAATAAATTGAGGAGCATTCTATTCAAATTAAGGAAACTTAAAGAACTCCTACCTCTAAAGTATATCAAAACTTTATACTACTCGTTTGTGGAAAGTCATATTCGTTATGGAATAGTAGTTTGGGGTGTAGCATTAAATAGTCATATTTCTCAAATTGAAATTATGCAAAGGCGTTTTCTTGAATTAATATTCTCTAAAAATGGTAGGTATCCCTCTGATAAATTATACATCGAAACTCGTCTGTTAGACATACGACAGTTGTATTTTTTATGCTCTACCACTAAATATCAAACGAAAAGACATAGGTACGGCATCGCTTCCTTCACATCAGTATCACACCCGCCAAAGAGATCAGTATACTACACCCCTAATGATCAGGGTCGTTACACAAAGATCATTTACTCTACAACCGAATTCCTGAAAATATAAAATCTATCTCAAATATCAATCGCTTTAAAAAAGAGTTGAAAGAGCATATTCTTCAAAGTCAGAGACTTCAACTTCTACGTCTATTTGAGTAAATGGAAAAAAAATCATACGTACCTTTGCTATATTGTCCACTTACAATTCTGTAATTCATATGAGCTCATATATGTATGTATATATGTGTATATATGGGCACTATCGTGTTGTAAATATATATCACATCCATTTTCAACAACATCCATATCGATTTCAACATGTTTTTATATATTATTACTAGTACGCGTATTTTACAATCGCAATTTTATACTTAACTGTCAATTTAGTTTAATGTTTGAATAATTTTATATTCAAATAATATTATATGTCAAAACTGACAACTTTTTATATTTATACTTATGTTTCTGATTTTATATTATCTAATGTGTTTTTAATTTATAATATTAAGTAGTTTATTTTTATCGACCTTTTTTTTTGGGTAATTGTTACCTTCCACAATCTGAAAAAATATAAAAATTATAATGGAGAACTTTATACAAGTTTTATATTTTTTCAGATTGTGGAAGGTAACAATTACCCAAAAAAATGGTCGATAAAAAACTGATTTTTTCCTCCACAAAAAATGACTTTCGTTGAATAGTTTATTTTCATATGCAAATCCCCTTTATATATAATTCATTCTCATACTTCGATATTTATCATATATCAATTTTTTTTCCTCTGGATCTTCCTTTCACCACATACAAGCAACATCTGATGCTTCTGTTATTATTATTATTATTGATCAATTTCAGATTATTCAAAATAAACAAGTGATTTGCGCCAAATGTATCGTCAGATAAATATTACAGAGAAGCACCGTGGATTTCAAAGACTATTTTGGCGATTTGATTTAGCGGATGAAATTCAAACTCATGAAATTTCTACAGTAGCTTTTGGAGTTAAATCCTTCCCTTATTTAGCTTTGAAAACGGTTAGGAAACGCATAGAAGAGGAAATTGAACAATTTCCTGTCACCTCCCAGATCATACTTAGGGACCTATATATTGATGACTTGGTCTGTAGCGTAAATACTGAAGTTGAGGCAGTCAGATTGTACGAGGAGTCGACCAAAATATTCGCGGCGGGTGGTTTCGATTTGACCAAATGGGCTACAAATTCAAATTCTTTGTCGAAAAAAATACCTATTGATAAACAATTGTTGAAGATGGTACTCTTCCAATATGATACAAAAATGTTAGGTTTACAGTGGAATCCTCAAGTGGATATGTAGACTTTTCAATTAACAGTTCCAGATTCACAAGGTTCAAAGAGAAAAATATTGTCATCAATCGCTCGATGTTATGACCCAATTGGTTTGATTGGCCATTTTATATTTTATTTGAAACTGTCAGTTAAAGAATTGTGGAGGTTGAAACTAGGTTGAGATGACGAACCCCCAGATGAAATATCTAGGCGTTGGAATAGGATCAGATAAGAATGGTCAGAGTTGCATATTTTTCAGTTGCGTAGGAGTCTAGGAGCAGAAGCGGATAATCCAGTTATGATTTTAGCATTTGGAGATGCTAGCCAGGATGGTAATGGGCAGTGGTATATTTACGTAGAATAATCCAATGGTAATGTCAACGTCAATTTGGTTTGTGCCAAGTCCAAAGTTTCACCTTTCAAGTTATTAACAATTACTAGATTGGAATTGTGTGCAGCGGTCTTTTTTCCAATTTGGTGAAACATGTAATAGATACTTATACAAAACGAGTTTTCATTTCAAAGGTTTATGTATTTTCTGATTCCACTGCTGCCATACAGTGGCTTAAATCAAACCATCTTAAAGAAATGTTTGTGGCCAATCGAGTACAACATATTCGAGAGCAATTACCAAAAGCGATTTGGCTTCACATTTCAGGAGATACCAATCCTGCGGATTGTCTTTCAAGGGGCTCAACTCCTGTTCAGTTAATCGAGGGGACCTGATTGGATCAGTTTAACGGAAGAGAATTGGCCTGTATCGGATTTGAAAGTGATGTGCGAACAAGTGCCGGAGAAAAAGGTTTTCCTTACTAAAAAAATTATAGAAAATCATCCCTTATACGAGTTAATCCTCAGATGTGCTTCTTGGTCACATATTTTACGGACAACAGTATATATATATTGAGATTTTTGAAAATTCTTCCACGAAGTAGTACTATTTCGGCAACGGATCTGTGGAAAGCGGAATCGCGGTTGATTAAAATAGTCCAACATAAACATGAATTGCTCGACAAGGTTATGTAAATTAAAACCTTTTCTTCAAGCCGTTTTATTGCAGGTTGGCGGTCGATTATCCCAAACAGATTTGGCCTATAATCAACGACATCCTATAAATTTGCCTTCCAAAGATAAATTAGTCGATAGGTTGATAAACTTTTATCATATAGGTAATTTGCATACCGGTCCGCATTTATTGGAATCTATTCTAATACAGAAATATTGGATTCTAGCCGGTAGAAATATAATCAGAGCGCGGGTTCATGCATGTAACCGTTGTTTTAGGTTAAAACCTACCGCAATAAATCCCCTCATGGCTGATTTACCTTTACAAAGAGTCAGGCAGGCGAAGGTTCTCCTACACACGGGCGTTGAGTATTTTGGTGCTCATTTTTTGCAAGCATTCAAACGTTTCTTATCACGTCGCGGTCCTTGTACAACATTGTATTCAGATCGTGGGAGTAATTTTATAGGCGCAAAAAAGATTTTATCAGATCTCAATAGTTTAATTAACTTTAAGGAATATCAGAATTCGTCAGAAACCGAATTATCTCATCAGGGAGTTCTTTGGAAATTGAATCCCGCAAAGGCTCCCCACATGGGGATGTCAAAAATCAAATTTACCGAGTTATTGGTGAGCAGTTACTTACTTATGAGGAGTTCAATACCGTATCTATTCAAGTAGAGGCTTTGTTGAATTCCAGACCTTTATGTCAATTGTCGACTGATTGCTCGGCGCCTCAAGCGTTGACGCCAGCACATTTCTTAACTTTGGCACCTTTGAATAGTTTGCCAGCGGAAAATGTATTGCCAAACAAAATCAACCGTTTAGATGATTTCCAACTGATTGATAAGATAGTCCAAGATTTTTGGAAATGATGGCATTTAGAATACTTACATACTCTTCAGATTCGAAGAAAATAGAATGATTTGTCTCCAAATTTAGAAGAAGGTACCATATTGGTTTTCAAATGTAATAGTTCTTCCTTTGCATTGGCCTCTAGCAGTTATACAAGAAGTCCATCCAGGTAAGGATGGTATAGTGAGAACTGTTACTCTCAAGACCAATAGAGGTATGTTGGTGAGGCCTCTTAATAAAAATTGGCTCCTTACCGACCCAGTAACTTTCGTCATTGGAGTAATACTTTTTTTCTTTTAATTTTTTATGGTTGAGCAAAGTTCCTAATATGTTTTGCAAACTAAGAATTTTTCTATAAATGTATTAATTTTTTTTTTTTCAATTTTGGCTGAAAACTTTAGTTTTTCGAGCGGGTGGTATGTTCCGTATCGTTCGAAGTTTGTAAATATAGGTACAAATTATATAGTTCGGTAACCGCGCTTTTTTTTAGAGGGAAACGGAACATATCGGTACGGAAAAGAAGTATGTTCCTTGAGTTTATGAAAGACGGAGCTCATATATATTATTATCATTTTTTAATCGGTTCGTGATACATATGAATTTAGTTATTTGTTTGTTGGGGAACAATTTCGGAAGATCTTTCGATTAGAGTTCATATTTCATTCATTTTCCTACTTTACCTCCCTATTTTCCCTATTTGCCAACGTATTGGGTGGAAGAAAAGAACTAGCGACATTTTTTGGGGTAAGTTGTGAATTTTTCAACCCAATCAGGTAATATTTGCAACACAAACACAAACACACCTTTATATGAAATAATAATTCTTTTTCAAATCTAAGTATGTTTTTCTATTTTTTTACAAGGAAATGACGATTACAACTTCCCTAACATTCTACGAAAATCAAAAAATGCGGTCATAATGAATGAGTTAATTTCGGTCCCGACAAAACTAACGTTATAAATACCCATTATTTGCAGTTACTTTCAATATCTTACATTGGTGTCGAGGCTAAGGTCAACGTCTACCATGCGGACGAACCTGGTTCAATTCTCATAACTAAACTTTTTCAATTGGGATCACGTGACTGAAACGTGACAAGGGGGCCAAGAGATGAGGCGGCGTCTCAAGAGGGGCCAATCGGTGATGCGGAGTACTAAAGTGGCCTAGTTCCACGCTTGAATCGCTACGATACTCATTCCATCCTGCGTCGATGACGTCACACGTTTATCTCTTCCACTCACTAAAGTTTTTCTCTGAAACACTTACCAGCGACGCACGCACACATACATGTCGCGCAATAGTAGTGTGGACACCACGCCCTGGTGTGAATTGTAGGGTCATCGAAGTTATTATAACCAGGCGGTAGAGGCTTATTAGGTGAATACCCAGCTATTTCCAGTTCTTCTTTACACACCGAAGCCAGTGACTTTTCATCAAAACAGACATCTGTGGCCATGACCACACCTCAACGGTAACTGCAGGTCAACCCACTGATGTCATTTTGTGGCCACATACACAATTCACACACTCCAAGGACATTATTTCCGGTATCATTATGTGGCGGCCATATACACTTGTTTTATATAGTGTTTATATAAAATTATAGAAAATTTCCTGAAAGCTGGCAATATAGATTTTTTCATTTCGATTATTTTCAAAACAACTGAAAGTATTGAAAACTCTAACGGGAATGATTGTGATGATTCACTAAAAAATCTTAGTAGGGTGAAAAGATACTGAAAATGAATAAAGAAATGATAATAATAACGTCTTTATTATTCTCAAATATATATTTCTTCTCACAATTCTTTAGTCGATGTTGAATAAATTGAAAGTTAAATCCGAAGTTCAACTCGGTGGCAAAAAAAGCCAGTTCATTGTTCTTTTATGAAAGTTATTATTGTTTTTATTATGATTATTTTCGAAACAACTGGTACTTTTGGGTTCTCTACAAATACCGAAGTCGGAAACTGCACCGTTCGCTCCATGTCAATATACTGATGCCACTTAGTGGCCACATACACACTTCACACACCTCAAAATTACAAGTTTATTATCTCCAAGGTATCAGGTATCATTATATGGCCATACACCGTCATATCCAACTGCGTTAATAAAACAATAATCAACGAATCTTCATTAGTTTCATTTGTACTAGAATTCCCAAAGTAAATTTCATAATTCACATCGGAATCTATCGAAACAAAATCTATAATAAATTAAAATATTGAAAACCCCAATATGTAATATGGAGTCAGGTGCTAAAAGTCTCTTCAAATGAGTTAAAAAAAAGATTTGTACAAATTCCTTTGGAATGTGCTCACTCAAAATTAGATCTCACTATTTTGAACATATTTTCTATCAAGCTCAATCTTTGAAAATACAAGAAGTTGGATATGTTCTTTGAAAAGTAATCGATCGTATATTGTTGCCGATTTATCAACCTTATTCTGACAATTAAACACGTCTTCTTCCACACTGGTTTAATCTACTTTTCAGTTTTTTCGTACACACTTAAGCTTTCGACTTATCATCGGAAATAACTACAATGCATATCAACCTATTGATATCATTTTGTGGCCAAAATAATTATGTGGCCATTCATACACAGTCGTGCCCGAATGCCTTAATAAAAATAATGAACTCCTGGCCACTGAAAGTGGATTGAAATTCCATGAATTGAAATCGGAATTGAGCATGCGCACAAAATGTAGTCATCACAATTGATCTTATTGATATATTTCAATGTATGGAATTCCCAACTTTGATTCCATTAAATAGTTGAAAAACGTAATTCAAAATGTGAAATTTAATGGAAAAATCTTTCAAATTTTGAAATTTAATTCATTACAATTAGTTAGGAACCAGACTGATGAATGTGCTACCGTCCGCCCAAGATGTGTAGAAACCCTGGTGACATTACAGATTTGTTTGGCGTGAAATCAAACAATTGAGTAAAACCATTGTAGAAATTTCATCATATTTCACTGCCGAAATAATTCACAATTCATAACAAAAAAAAAGACCCACAGAATTTGCAGTTCGGTCAGTTTTCATCGAAATAAAGAAAATATTGGCATTTGAAGAAATTTTCTGACAACTGTCATATTTTAAAATAAGTTCGTCAACAACTAATCAGACTGTACCAAATTGTCACCTAGTGTCCTCAAACTGTCACGCAGCTCGCCAGCTAATCAGTGCGCACACTTTTGCATCACAGAACATCGTGGCGGGAAATTTTAATTTTCTGTGGACATAAATAGTTCAGGCAGACAGACGACCAGACGTATCCCTCAACGAGACAGACCACCCAGTCACGTGGCGCGCTTACGTTTGCCCATCTTTTTGCTCAACACATTTTTGTTTCACGACGTCTTAAAAAAAGTTTTCGTTGGAGAATTGAACGCAGGTCTTTGGTGTGATAGACTCGATCGTTAGCCTCAACACCTCCGTTAGATATTGAAAGTAATTTCGAACTGTTGGTTATTGCTTTTCGAATTGTTTTTACATTTGAATTATGATCACTGTTCAATAAAACATATTTAGTTTCTTTATGAGTATGAGTTAGTGGGGCGGAATGGTTCAGGTATTTTCAGTCGTAGACCCAGTACAGTAATATCAACCTGCCTAGGAACCTATGCAAGCTGTGCTGAGTAAGATGAGCTGACGTAAGTGCGCCCCGTGACTGGGCGGTCTGTCTTGTTAAGGGATACGTCTGGTCGTCTGCCTGCCTGAATTAGTCATGTCCACAGAAAATTTAAATCTTCCGCCACGATGTTCTGAGATGTAGAAGTGCGCGCTCTGATTAGCTGGCGAGCAACGTGACAGTTTGGTACTCTCTGATTGGTTCACGGCTGGGTGACAGAACACCACGTGACAATTTGGTATACTCTAGTTGACTGGGTGGTCTGTCTGCCTTGACTGGCGAGCTGAGAGGCAACCTGACTGCTGTGATGACGTCACAGTCTGCCTGAAATGAGGTAACTCCTACTTGGTACACTCTGATTGGTTCACCGCTGGGTGACAGGACACCACGTAACAATTTGGTGTACTCTGGTTGACTGGGTGGTCTGCCGCCTTGTATGGCGAGCTGAGAGGCAACCTGGCTGCTGTGATGACTTCACAGTCTGCCTGAAATGAGGTAACTTTTACTGTTAAGGTCCCAATAATCCCTTATTTCTCATTTTAGGAAAAACATTTTTCAATATTTTCAATTATTGAAATTTCATTTTCTACCAGAAAAAAATACTGCAGGGCCTTCTATTAGAACAAGAAATGTTACCTAAAAATTAAAAAGGCAAAGCTCAACTAGTTTTTGTTATTCCTTGCATGTTGATGGGTGTAAACAACACTCATTTGCTAATGTCATTTCTTCATCAACAAACTCAATAATGGTGCTTACTCAATTTAGTTCAACTTCTATATCCATTAATGTAACTAATAAACCCCCTTGTAACAAAGTGAAGCGTACCTTTTGGTACAAATTTAAAAAAATTAAGAATTCTCATAGTACCGTTTGACCATTAGTAAGTACTTATAAGGCATTTTTATAATATTGTTTCCTGGCTCAAGGGCCTGCACAGATTTTTATTATTTTTAATTTTTTTTCGAAAAGTGATCACGACACGACAAAAATACATGAGAGCATGACATTGTATTTTCAATTCTTTATTTTGATATTCATAACCGAGTTGTATAAAACTGGCGATGAATATTGATTTTCACCACGTATATCAATCAGACAACTTTACCAAGTTTTATCACAATCGCCAAAATTCCTTTTGCAAGTAATACAAAACTTATTACAACTTCAGCATCCCTACTATTCGGGAAAAGTGATGAAGCACTATGTTTATTCAAAGTTTTTTATAAGATACGATGAAATGAGAAACTGACAAGTTTAAGGAGTCTTTTAGTCGCAAATTATTCAAACGCGGTTTTGTACAATTAATTCCTAATGATTCATATATTTTAAAAACCTTTATTGACAAAACTTCGTGAGATTTTCACAACCAGTTCAATAAACCCGTAATATTTGTTCTCTTACACAATAGCGTCAACAGGCTTCGTTATTGGTTTTTGGAGTAGTTCATTTTTGAAAGATATATAGTCAATATTGTGAAGATCACCAATTACCACACTCTTCAACGATTGTCTTAAGTGGAAATGACAATCTTTTATTTTTATTCTGATTATGAAGATCTGTACATATTTCTGTACAGTTTCGCATTATCCTAAAATTATACAATTAGATATACTGCCTATGTTCTATTAATTGAATCATGTCTCAAAAGGCTAATGAATAATAATTTCTACGATCTGTATGATTTTTTGTTGAAAGCCATACTAATATTTGGGATGTGGGTATACCTATTATGGACGGACGTTGGGATTTATTTAACCCCTAGCTTTTTAACGGCAAGAATTGATTGTAGGTAGTTAGTCTTCTTTGAAGAATTTGTTTGACAAATTTTTAAAAAACTAGTTCAATTGCTCACTAGTTGAAATCTGTAAATTGTGTCACATATCATATCATATTTGAATATCTTTTATTTGCATCAGCTGAACAAAAACGTTTCATTTCTGAAGATCGTAAGAAAAACCTCTTGGCCTTACTAAATAAGGAACACTGTCCACACAAGGCACTTTTAAACACAAGTTGTGAGAATTCAATTTTGCTTCAGTCCGCTCGATAAATAAATCGAGAGTCCTTGAAAGTAGTTTCCAAGATGCATGTTATTGTAGAGGCAGCACTGGGCAGACGAAAGTGATGGCCACATGAGGTAGAGAAAATTTTGATGAGTTAACACAACTTTTGACACATCCCTGAACCATCACTCTGGGGTCAAACAGAGAAGTAGGTACCATTGTGATCAGCAGACCGCGTAGATTCGTTTAAAATAGGTCCGCATTTAGTGGCCTCAAAAAATGGCCGCTCAAAGTAGGTAGGCCACACCATGTGTGTTGCTAGACGGCATGTGCGCGACAGATACACACACACATACACACACACACACACACACACACACACACACACACACACACACACACACACACACAAACACACACACACCTATACGTGACTAGGTGGTGAAGCGAGGACCGTGGAATTATCTATAAGGTTCCGAGGACATAGTGAAGGAGACGTCTTAGACCAATAGCGTTTACGTTACTGACGATGAAATTTTATAAGCATTCCCAAAATCCTCTCAGATTCTCTGAAATTGCGAATGGAAAAAATTGTGTGTTTCTTCCGAGGACTCCGTAACCACCATGGGTTGTGAGGACTCTTCAAATTCGCGCCTTTTTTTATGTGTGTGATGGAATGACTTCATTTGTACGCCGATTCGGGGACCTCATTTGTATAATGTGTGTAGATGCGAGGACCTCATCTGCATTTGTGTGTAGATGCGAGGACCTCAAATGAAATAAATATTGTAGGATTGTTTGAAGAACATTGGCATTGTATTCTGAAGGTTAAAGTGAGTACATTTAATTTGTGTGTCGATGAGGAAACCTCATCCGCGAATGTGTTAGAATGTGGGGACTTCAAATTAAGTGATTCATGAGCAGTTCCAAAAGTTTGTCGTATTATGTTTGTACGGGCCGTTTCTTCTATCATGTGGTAACATTGCTATATTCTAAACCGTAACAGATACGAAGACGATTGAATATAAAAAAAGGTGAAAGTCATCGGGAACAATACAATGGTTGAAGAAAATTTAGGGGGACTTTCGCCAATTAAATGATTGGAACGAGAAAATAACTTTTTAAAAAGAATTTATTTTACAAACTAGAGACGACTGTCTCTTACGAGAGCTACAAACAGAATGATAATTAATATAATGTTAACTGGATGCTAACTGCATGTCGAGATAAGGGATTCCTGGAATATCTCTTACTCAGCTGAATCTCCGTGTGAATGGCCGTGTCGTGGGAACTATGACCACGTAACTCCTCCCTCCTTAGGCCGAAAAAATAATGGAATTATTTTGGCGGCTTGGAACCATATCTTCGTCATTGGTATTTTCTTCTTTTTGGGGTGTTTTGAAGCAACAACATCCCAGTATACGGGTTTTAATCCAATTTTTCTTAAAAGCTGCCAATATCAGAACAATTATTGTGATAGTAACTCCTGCAAAAACGCCAAAAATGATAGTGTTATTTTCGGAGTTGTTAAATTTGTGGATTGGTTTCAATCGGTCCACTATATTGTTGATTTCGTAGAGTTCTTCAAAATTCAGTCTCCAGAAATTTTGTGTTTCATATATTGTTGACTTCTCGACATTTTCCATTTCAATTTTAGGTAAGATCAGTGGCTTGCCTGTTCCTATTTTCACGTTGTTGGTGAAAATCTTGTTTCTCACTTCAATTTGGCAATTTTTCGGGATCTTGACTAGGGTGGGCGCTTTTATTTCCAAATATTTATCGGTTTTACACTTGGAAAATATTCTTTCGCTTTGTATCGGAATTACCAGGATTTCTTCTTGAGTGATTTGTTCGATAATCGACTCTGCCACATTGATTGGAAGAGGCTAACAATTATCGGCGACTTTGCCTTCGATCAGGTGGGATGTGCATTGGTCTTCGGAAAAGTAATCTTCTGGACAATAATACGTTTTCTCTAATACTGGGCATGGACTGTCTTCGAACTGGATATTGTGGTTTGCTCGTGCCAAATATGGATATTTTGGGATAAAAATACTGTGATTTTGGATGATAGGATAAAGGTGGAAAAATGTAAGAACTTCGTTTCCGACAATAGGAACGTGTATTGCGAAAACTATTCTGTCATTCGAAAAAGTTACTTGTGCACCGAAAAATTGATAATATGTCAACATACTTTCAAATTTCGGGATTTTTGAATCAGAGTAGATGTTGCTTAAATAATTTATTATTTCTTTCAGTTCAGAACTAGGTATTATTGAATTGTGTAAGGTATTTAACTTTGCAAATGTGATAGCATCTTCTAGATTATCGATAAAAGTAATCATATTTTGGCAGTCAAGGGTTATTTGTGAAACAATTCCTTGAAAACTAATGTAATTCGTCAGGTCGCCAATGGTTTTTTGAACTGCAACTTGAAATGTTTTTAGACTGTTCTCTAATTTTTCTTGATTTGAATTCAAAATTTGGATAGTTTTATTATAGTGATTGATTAATTTTTTGGACAGAGAGATTTGCATGTTTACCTCATTAATCATATTTTCTTGGTTACGCTCTAATATAGCGATACTTTGGTCTTATCGTTTACCATCATCAGCATCAAGAGTACCGAATAACCAATTTTCGATTTTTCCAATAACATTTATCATACCTCTTTTAATACGGATATGGGGTTGAAGGTTTTCTAATTTCTTTTTTGTCATATCAATAAGATATTCGGTTCTGACTAGCAGGCTGTATGCTAATCCGTGATAGGAAATTGGGTTATTAATTGTTCCCTTATCAAAATTATTTTTGATTATTTGAAAGTAGTCGTCTAGTTTGTTTAATTGTTTTATTATAGAGCTAAGTTCTATGTAATATAAAAATGTATGTTTGCTGTATATAATTCTTGCATTTCCCAGCTGTATGGAAAGGATGGGGTTGGTTATAGGGGTTATTTGAATATCGTCACTTTGGACTCGGAGCACGTGAAGTAGAAGGTATAGCGTTATCAACACGTGTATCTTCATGTTCTTTTACTCCCTGTAACAAAAGTTTTTTTGAAATTTTTGGTTTTCTGGCTATTGTTTTGTGGTAGGTGCCTTTATTTGTTTTGAGTTTTATATCGGTCTCTTCAATAATTTCAGTTTTCTTAAATTTCGGTCGATCTTTATTTCGCGCCTTTGTTCTAATATACGCAACTTGTTGATTTGCAAACTCTGGGGGTTCATTTCGTTGGATATTTCTGTTTTCAATGACTTTTTCTTTAGTAATTTGGTTGGAATTTTGAATAGATTGATACAGTTTTTTGACATTTTCTTTGTGTTTTTGAACGTAATCGGAAACAATTATACGATCATTTGAATCAAATGGGTCTGTGTTATTAATATGACCTTTAATTACTTCGAAAGGTGTAAATTTGGTAACACTATGTATTGAATTATTATAGCCTAGGACAGCTCTTTTCATCAGCTGTTCAGGTGTGAACGATTTTCCTCCTTCCTTTAAGCATCGATAATGCTCAATCAGTGTTGAATGAAATCTTTCAACTGGTGAATTAGAATTACTATTTTTTGAAGTTGTGTAATGCAACTCAATGTTATAAATTTTACAAAAGTTTTCTAGATCTTTATTTTTGAATTCGGTGCCTGAATCAGCGGTTATTTTGAGTGGTAAACCGTGATGGGTAATAAAATTAAGTAGATTTTCGACTACTAAAACTCCGGTTAAGGATTTTAATGGATTTGCCTGAACATATCGTGAAAATGTGTTGATAATTGTTGAAAAAGTTTCATTTGAAATTTTAAATGTATCTATGTGAACATGCTCAAATGGCTTAGAAGTTGTAGGTGTTAGGTTGAATTTAATTACAGGAGGATTCCGATCGTATTTGTTTTTCTGACATGTTTCGCAATTATTAATATAATTTTGTATGTCTCCTGCCATTTTTGGCCAATAAAATCGTGAACTGAGGGATGTCCTCATTTATACCTCTATGGCATGTTTTCTTAACGTGATAGCATTTAAGTTTCTCTTTATGTTCTTTCGATGTTTCTACATCCTCTAAGAATGTTGGACAATGAACAATTTTGAATGAAGAATTCTTGAGTAAATTTTGGATTGTTGTATTGAACATTTGTGAGACTGCTGGGTTTTTAAAATGGAAGGCAAATGTTTGTTTTGGATCGATATATTCTTTAATAAGTTTAACAATATTCTCGCTCAGATTTTTAGAGGGTATGGTAATATAAGATCGCAAATTCTCGAATACCTTTTCTATTCTACATTTAAGTTTTTCTATGTCACCAATAGCTACAATTATTTGATTTTTATATGTATTAACTGGTCTTTCTGAAATGGGAATTTGAAAGACAGGGTCTTCGAGAGAAGTGTGAACGGTTTGTGAATCCGATGTTTTTTCGATTTCATTTAATTTTGGGGGAACAATTTGAATATCAGATAATATGTTAATTTGTTTTTTCGGTTCTTGCGGTTCCAGGACTTCATTGAGAACGTCGTTGTCTAAGACTGGAATATTATCATTATTCAAATAGATGTCGATAAGTTCGTTTATGTCTCCAGGATTATTTTGAACTGAAAGTGTTTCGATAGCATTTGTTTCTTCCTTGTTCATGTGGTCTGGACGTATCAAATCAGCGATAATAATTTCGGTTTAGGTGATTCCGTCCCTGTGTTTTCGAAAATTTCGTAAGAATACATTTCGAAAGTAGAGGATTGAAAGCTCTCTACTGGAAGTGGTTGTAACAATTTCACTGATATTGTTCTATCGGTGGGGTTTTGTATTTCCATAAGGGCGTAATCATTTTTTGAAGTTGTCAATATTTGCGGAATGAAAAGATCATCAAGTGTTTCCTCAAGGGTAAGAATTTCACCTTCAGGAACTGTGACAGGCAGATATTTAAGTACTCTTTCTTGTGGGTTGACAGAGAAAGAAAAACTCGTATCTGTAGACTGTCTGAACTTGAAAGGAATTTCAACATGATTTCCTATCAGTCTCTTATTTACAAGGTCTATATTCAGGTGCATATTTATCAAGTCTGTTAATCCTAAAACTCCGTCAAAGTAATCGTGGAAATCAAATAAAATAAAAGTAATTTCATAGTTTGTGTTGAACTATGGAAAAGCAGGTATCGAGGCTTGGTACCTTACTTTCTGACTTCCTAAAGCCGTTTTGATAATAGTATTTGAGTGATAAATTTTGTTTGGAAATAATTTTTCAATAATAGATGGTTTAATAATCGATCTTGAACTTCCAGTATCCAGTTTAATGATTTTATTTTTGTGACTAATTTCGACATAAGGTAATGCATTGTTACAAAATGCATTGATTTCAGCTAAGTATGATCTTCGAATTGGGTTGTTATATGAAAATTTCCAGTTTCATCACAATCTATGTCGCTTAAGTATTCATTCTGAAAATTTGGTTCGTTTTCTAAATAAACAGCATTTTCTGAAGTGTATGCTTCTTCACTGAGGTTGGGATTATCATAAAATTGTTGATCAGTGTCATCATATTAGGGAAATTCATCGTATTCGTTAGAAAATAATTCCTCAGATATAAAATTCGCTTTTTGACTTGCGGTAAACATTTTTTGAGGGTTTCGGTAATTATTAGGATTCCTAAAAGTGCTGTTTTGTTGAGAAAAAGGTCTTTGAGACATTTTTGTTGGGTTTCTTGATGTAGTGGACATGGGTTCCGGTTTCGGTAATTGATTAGGTGGAATATTTTTTGGTTTAAAAACATTCTGAGGAGGTCCGAAAACTTCTCGGTTTGTAGGGTATCTTTGCGGTGGTAATTGTCTAGGTTGGATATTAATTGATTGTCTAGGCCAATTAGGTCTAGTTGAAAATTGTGGATTGAAAAAATGTTCATTTTTTGAAAAATAATTTGGGTTAGAGAAATTTTCGTTTTGCAAATTTTGTCTTTGAGGTTGTATAAATCTAGGGCCATTTTGGTTGACGTTTGGCATGATGGATTGTCTACCGAAAGTATTGAACTTTGGTTTATAATCGTTTAACGAACCATACATTTTTTCGAAATTTTCGAACTCGTTTACATATGCTATGGCATCTTCAAGTGAGGCTGGCTTTTTAAGATGCATATTATTTCTTAAAATACCAGGACAACCAGCAATGAAAGTACTGAGGGCTACTTTATCGTAGTGAGTTGTTTGGTAAAGTTTTTCTTCTGGAGTTAAGTCTGGGTTGTTACTGACTCTTTGAACTACATTACTTTTGGTTAATTGAATTCTACTACCGAAAGTGATTAGGTCTTCTCCTCTATGGGGTCGACTTCTAGTTAATTCTTGAACTAAGCAGTCCAAATCTCTCCTATCCGAAAAACATTGTATCAGAGCAGATTTTAAGGCGTCTCAAGTATTGAGTTCGGTTCTGTTACCAACCATATACTCGGCTTTACCTGTCAATTTTTCTTGAATACATTCAAGAACGTGTTCATTAAGTGAAGCATCATTAAACACATTGTACGCGTTAACTATAGCATCGCATCTACTGATAAATTTGTTCAATGTATTGCTATCACCATCAAAAGTTTTTAAATTGTTTATTCTAGATTTGGAAAGGTTCCAATTTATTTGAGTTGGTTGGGGCAGAACTGGTGGAACCATTGTAGGTTGAAAAGTATTATCAAAATTTTCAGTATTATTTGCTGAACTTTCTTGAAATGATAAACTATTCAATCGTGATAAAATATCTTCAATTTCACTCATAAATAAATAATTGTTTCTCTCAATAAATAGTTTCTTGAAACTACTCGTCTCGAATAGACAACAATTTGTTCGCAATGAACGATACTATATATCTTCGCCGAAGTCCTTATACAGAGGGTTCGTGAAGGCAAGAAGAAAATATTTGGCACTTACTTGTAAGTTCCAGTTCCTTCTCCGTTGATTCCTTGCAGCTTCCCTGGGGCTCTGTCGTCTCCTTGTCCGCTCGTTATGGGTGGTCCTCGAAGGATTCTTGTTGAATTTGTGCGTAAGGGGTTGAAACTCCACGACGCAAAAAGTTCGTTTTCACGCTGCACAAATCCTACCGACTGCGCCAATTAAATGATTGGAACGAGAAAATAACTTTTTAAAAAGAATTTATTTTACAAACTAGAGACGACTGTCTCTTACGAGAGCTACAAACAGAATGATAATTAATATAATGTTAACTGGATGCTAACTGCATGTCGAGATAAGGGATTCCTGGAATATCTCTTACTCAGCTGAATCTTCGTGTGAATGGCCGTGTCGTGAGAACTATGACCACGTAACTCGCCCTTCTCGAGTTATACGGGGAAAACCAAAAATTCTGTTTTTCGTTTTTTTCGAATGGAATTGTTATTTCGGAGTATATAAAAAAATGGAAAAATAAAATGTTATTGTATTCGGAGTGTACTGTGACGATATAATGATGAAAATTCGATAAAACGTTTCGTGTCAACATATCCACCATCAACTTTTTTTTTAAATACGGACCTTCCTTTTTTATTACAGATATTGATAAAGCAATAAATTCACAATCCAAGGATATATCATGTTTGATATTTTTATAGCGTTTAATATGATATAACTACCATCATCAGTGACAAAAATTTCAAATTACGGTCCTGTCGTTACTTCTTTTGTAAATTATTTCGATTTCTTCAAAATATAATTCAGACAACCCAATAAATTTGACAGGTAGATACCCTGACACAATGAATAATCGTACTTTTGCGTTTTGGAATTTTTTTTATTGCCGTAATCCTTCTTTCAAGGCTTATTTCTCCCTAATCAATTATGATTCGTAATATTTTTATAATTCTCAATCCTGGAGGTAATGAAAATATCAGTTTTGGTCAAAATTAGATTGTTATATAATTTGGTATGATCAAATAGCATCTCAATTCATTGACCATTTGAAAACGTAGGCTCTGCTTGGTTTATGTGGCAGAAAAAATGAATGCGTTGTTGGTATCTGTTGAGAACTTTCAGACGTTTATGAACTTATCAAAGATGTATTGAACTTATTCAAGGACTGATATGGTATTTAGTTATGCAAAATCAAATACAAATCCTCTTTTGAGAAGGAATATGTATGTTGAGCTATACCTGAATCGTCCTATTCCGAACATCCAAATGTTTAGACAATTAGAAAGAGATTTGAGGGACTATGGTGCATTTGACAGAAAGAAAACAAGAAAATGTGTGGTTACTGGAAGTGTGAGGGATATAATAAATGTTATGGTTAAGCACATATTACCTCATAAAAATTTAAACGCCCGAATTGCCCACGAAATGGAGATTTCTGTAAAATCCACCAGCCCTATATTGAAAAAAAAGAAATGTAAATGCTACAGGATATGCAAAGTTCATCACCTCAATTTGCGATTTGCGAAGTGTTCAAGACGTAGAAATAGGGAAGTTAAATATTTGTAAAAATATAATATGGACGGACGAATCAAAATTCACCAACAATGGTTGGTTTAACAGAAATATACATTTTAGGAGGAATAATACAAATGAACATTTACTTATGAAAACCAATTTCTAAGAAGTGTTCGGAATAAATGTTTGGTTGGGAATTGTGGGAACAACAAACATCCTTGGCCCTTTCTTTCACGATAATCATTTGAATAGTGGAGTGTATCTTCTTTTTTATTCAATGGATTCGATGGTTACTCAGATGAATTACCACTGAATATCCGCCATGAAATACATTATTTTCAACAGGACGGCGCTCCTCCCCATAATGCATCAATAGTAAGAAAACATTTAGATTCAATATTCCCAAGAAAATGATTTGGAAACAATGGACCAATTAACTGGCTAGGTCGATCCCCAGATCTTACTCTTTAAGATTTTTTGTCTGGGGATACATAAAGAATGAAATTTTTTCAACACAAGTATAGATATCGAACATCTCAAACAAAAAATAAGAGATGCATGTATTAGTATTACACCTTATTATGCTAGAGAATTGCCACAGAAATTGTCTGAACCGACTAATGTGCATTCAACAAAGAGGTTGACAATTCTAGCATTTAATGTAGATTGCCATGTAGCTTTGATTTTTTATATGGGTTTAATTTTTTCCAAAATTTCATTATAAAATAAATTTTTTTTCTGTTTGATTGTTGTCACTGATGATGATGAGTATTTCAAATGAAACGATATAGAAATATCAAATGTGATATACCCTTGGATTATGAATTTATCGCTTTATGAAAATCTGTAATAAAAAAACAGGTTCGATTTAAAAAAAAAAAGTGATGGTGGCCACGTTGACACGAAACGTTTTATCGAATATGTATTATTACATCGTCATAGTACACTTCGAATACAATAACATATAACTCGAGAAGAACGAGAGTCCCGTAAATTTTCTAAGACCACTGTATTATTTTCGATGACAGTTACACTTTTTTACATTCAATCGTCTTCGTATCTGTTACGGTTTAGAATATAGCAATGTTACCCCACATAGCAATAGATATTCCAGGTATATTTCATGAATATACATTTAAGGATATTGTATTATGCTATGAATATGCCATGGATATATATCTTCTGGAGAATATTCCCTGGAAGTGCTCCTGGCGAACCTTTGATATATTTTAAGAATATTCCTTGGGAATATTCTTGGAATATCTTATAATATTCTTAGAATATCTAAGGTATATTCTATTAAGAATATTCCAGGAATAGAACCCGAGGAATATTCATAAAATATTCAGGATATTCTTAGTTTATTGTAGGAATATACAATAGAGAAACACCATAGAATATTCTTTAAATATATTTTATGAATATTCTAGGAATATTTGGAATATTCCAAGAATGTGACGAGTAACCGCTATTAGGCATGTATATATTGCATTTTGATACAAGATTCATACAAGTAATAAAACACATAATATTCATAAACAAATATATTTTAAAAACAATATACACTGAAATATTTGGCGTTTCAACCAATATTAAAAATAAAAAATCTAATTCAAAATATTTATTCACTGAATAAAATATTCCTGAATACTGTCATATTACAAATATTAGAAATGTATTCAAATTAGGATGTTCCTACTCTCAAACAAATGTATACTAAAAAATATACTAAAATTAACAACTCTGTGAATTCATCAGCACTAATTAAAAAATAATAAATATATCATTTCATTGAAAAAGAAAAAGTGTATTATATCAAGAAATAGGTTAGGTTAGGTTTCTCACTTAGAAAAATAAACCCACAAATGAAGTATTTAAAATGAGTGGTATGATGGGTTCTTCAATGAATTTCACTTACTTAAAGTTATTTAAACTTTGCTCACCAGAATAGTTTTCCTTATATTTGTCCAACAATGCATCAGCCAGTGTTTCAATAGTAATACCTGGAACAAAATGTACATTAACGTTCATTATCACTATTTGAAAGTGGCACAATAAAACTGGAATAAAAATCAAATAGATATTTTTCGCATAGGTTACTCATGAACATTTACAACATTTTATGACTTGGAGAGCAACTTGCATTGTCTTATTGAAAAGTAATCATTACGTTTTCAGTTCACTATCGATACTATTGCATTTTACTTACTTTTCTTGAAGACTGAATAGATGCAACTCTCCTGTTTGAAGATCCAAAATCAAACTATTCGTTGTACTGCAAACTGGACAACCCCAAATTATAAATGGTACACTGAACGTGACAGAATTATACTTTGATAATAACACCAACACATCATGCATTACACACGCGAACCTGCCACGTCAACCGCCATGTTGAATCAAATGAATCAAATGTCGAATTTAACGCAAACGCAAATGTACCATGCATTAAGGGACAGCCGCTTTCACAGAGCTTATTCGACTGTCGCGCGCTACACTTCAATTGACCAATGAGAAACGTTTACTCCAATTATTCACTTTCCCATTTCTCTGTTTCCAGGATTTTTCGCTTTGTAATTAAATAATTTCAAATACAAAAAGACAAATAGGATGAGAATTAACCAATTTATTGATGCAATTGGTTCATTTATTGGCCCATTCAAATTTTTTTGTCGTTTCCAACAGTTGCTGTTGGAGCAATTCATCCAGAATCTTTGCGTTGAGTTCAAAAACTGGTTAACACTATCAGGGTTATATACATTAGGTTATGCATTCGATTAAGATCTTGAAATATTTTTGTTTTTAATAATATTGAATTATTTGAATACGTTATTATAAGATAATTCAAAATTCCATTGTATAGAATATTCCAAAATATACCGTGGGGACATATTCTAAGAATATACCATATGGTATATTCGATCGACAATATTCTTAGAATATTCAAGGGAGAATAATCCATTTATAGACATTCTATGCACATTCTTTCGGGAATAATCCTGCCATATTCATTCAAGCATATTCTATGAATATTCTAAAGGTATGTATATATTCCAATAATATTCTATGAATATTTGGAATATATACGTTCGTTTTATGGGAATATTCCAAGAATATCTAGTGCTGTGTGGGACCACATGATAAAAGAAACGTCCTGTATATTACAATAGATTTATCGTAGTGTTTGGCCGAAAGAAAATATCTTTATCGTATTGAGGAATAACTCTTGATTCAATTTCAATGAGCGTGTATCTAAAAAATATTTTAAGGTGTTATTTTTTCTTACAAGCGTGCGCAAAGTAGTACTTTCCTGCACGTCGTTCGGAAAAGTAAAATTACCTACAAAATCAGATTGGTAGGGAATATTTATATTTGTTTGAGTAACTGTTGACTATTATATGCAAAGTGAGAAACCGTTTCACCTTTTAATAGTAATTCCGATAGATGTATTTTAGCTAAAGAAAAAAAAAAAGTAATATTTTTTTGAGTACCTGGTTCAATGATAAATGATTAAAATATTGTCAAGCGTGCGTCTGTCGACCTCGAAACATTGATTTGCAATTTTTTGTTGTATAGTCAGTTCTTTCTTTCAAGTTTAATTAAATATCATTGACTAATTTGAATTTATCTGGTATTAAAGCTCGTAAGAAAAATTTTGTTCATAACACGTGCGCAAATTGCTTTTTCCGTACGCAAGAACTCATCTGAACTGCGGTTCGCGTCGTTCGTGTAACTGTATTTGCAAGCGGAAAAGTTACACTTTGCGCACTTGTTGGGAAAATAACTTTAAAAATAAATAAATGTTAATAACAAATATCTTACTGATTTAGATCTTTGATAATAAGCTCAATTCCTGTATGTATAAACAGAGTATCAGGGCGATTTTGAGTACTTTTGTCGTCTTCAATGATTTATGAGTTATTTAAATATCAGTCAGTATTTAATTGTTTGTCTATATTTCCATAAATAATAGTAGAAATTTGTATGGATGATTGAATATTCGAAGATCATTTTATTCAGTATTCAAAGAAGAATAGAAATGGGTTTGAGTATTTTTGACGTTTTTTCAATAGTTTATAATTAAACTGGGCTTTGAGATTAGATTCGTGTTAAATAGACATACTTCTAGTAAAATCAAGTTGTTAGGCTCATTCAATCCGGAATATTGTCTAGATCATTGTGAATAAAAAGTAAATTAGTTCATAAAAAATTCTAAAAGTTATAAACAATTGAAGACCCTAAAAAGCAGTGTTCGATTTTGATGTTTATAGTTCGTAAACTATAAATATTTTGGAATTTTGAAAAAAAGATCCTTGAAGAGAAGGAAATTTACTCGAAACGGTATCTCCATTATTTATAATTCAATTTAACGCTGAAAATAGCCGTCCGCACGCCATTTTTAGGTTGCGCACACGGCCTCTAAGCAAGTACGTAACTTGAAAATGATTTTTTTTAAGGTACTTAAAGTGAATAGATTAATTTGAAAAATTCATGATATGATTTAAACACCATCATCAAAGCTAATTTTTCAATAATCTAGACAATTGTTAATTAACAAACTTTTCTAAAACTTCCTTTATCGTTCAAAGTAAAATAACTATTCAAATAATTACCGTAAAAAAAATTTTTCTTCGTGGAGATCTTCTTAGATACATACAAAAAAAGATTGCATGATGAAAGATCTGAAAGTTTCAATACTTTGTTTATAACAATTTTTTAAAATAAACAAAAAAAGAAAAAACACAATATTGTAAAAAAATGTTTTTTTTATTTATCATAATTTTATAATTTTTATGTCAATGAAAGATATTTATAAACTGAAACAAATGATTTTTATCTCCATTTGTTTATAAATCACAAATGGACTATTTCAATATTTGAAAAAAAATTACAACTCCATAGAGAACTGTCAATTATGATTTGAAAATGATTTGTCAAATGATATTCAATTGTTTAAAAAAATTTATTTTATATATCTCCTGTTTAAATTATTAGTCAAGAAATTTTTTCTTTTCTAAAATCATAATTAACGGTTCTCTACAAAATAACAGTAAAATTTAATTAACAATTTCATTGTTTATCAACTTAACAATTTGTTATAAACAATTTCTCAACTTAGTTTTATTTTTTTCTTGAAAGTTATAAAAACTACAAAAACCACCGCGAGCATAAAAATAGCTGCCGCAAAAGTTGCAGCAGCTGATCCATTTGTTGACTTTATGCTTATATAACTCTTAAACTATTAGAGATACGACAATAAATATTCAGGTCATTTTTGTTATTGTTATTTTGTTGTTGTTTTGTTGTTATTGTTGTTATTTTCAGTTATTGTTAATTTGTTGTTTTAGGCATTTGTTCATAAAAATTAACGATTTCCTCGGGTTTTTTCAACTTTCCAGGCTTATAGCTCGGTAAATAATGCGAATTCGGATATTGAACTTCGGAGCAGTTTCGTTAAACTATAAATTATCTTACAGATGCAGTTGGTTATTTGTTTATTTTTTTATAAGCTATTAGTGAATTTCGCAAACATTTTGGGAATTATTATATTCCCACCTAATTGCTTACTACTATTTCACTGTATTCTAGTTTGTAATTGAAAAAGTGCTTTAAACGTGCAATAATTTCATTAAAAAATATAAGACACGAGGTTAGAATAATATTTTTGAGTAGATAATAATACACGTGCAACTAAGGAGAATCACAAATAAATCGACTATTCACAAAAATATGAATATACCAACGTCTTTTTCATGTCTTCTCGAAACAATGAAACGTTATTTGTAAATAAAATAAAAAATTAAATATAATTTTCAGTTTGTCACGAGATTTCGACACTGAATTGTGCTTGGTAACTGTTTATTAGACTATGAATCACGTTTCCAGACAAAACAAGTATAAACTGTAACCCATGTTTTTGATAAAGGTAATAGGATAAATCAGGTAAGAGCAGTGTTTCTCAAACTCTTCGAATTCACGGCTCCCTTATATTCTTTGAAGGTTATCTTGACGCCCCGAACGTAAAGACTAGACTAGATATTTAATTAATAAAAGTAGGTAGGTGGCTGTCTGAACGGATTGCATTTTGCAATTACCGATATTATCATATTATCAGAGTATTTTTATTAATAGGTACCGACGTATTACCTTTACTCTCAATTATCTATGTTGTGAAACGTTGTACCTTGAGACTCACCCGTGGCTCACGGCTCCCCAGTAAAGGTTCCACGGTGCCCCAGGGCGCCGCGGCGCACACTTTGAGAAACACTGGGTTAGAGGGATTAGACAAAAGACGACCTGTTGAAAAGCAGTTGCATATTGTAATAAAATTCTAAACAAAAGCCAAAAACATATGGATATCAAGAATCTGGGTACATTGTAATGATTTGTAAGAAAATAACAGTAAAAAATCATTTGGAAATAGAAAAAAAGAAGCAGTCTAGGAACTTTTTGGAGATGTGTTGATAAAATTCATTAATAGCTCATAAAAAATGAACAAATAAACAAATAACCAACTAACAACAAATATCCGAATTCGCATTATTTACTGAGCTGTAAGCCTGAAAAGTTGAAAAAACCCGAGGAAATCGTTAATTTTTATAAACGAATGCCTAACACAATAAATTAACAATGACTGAAAAATATATGCAAGATGACATGTAAAAGCATTAAAGCATTAAAGTCAACAATTGGATCAGCTGCTGCAACTTTTGCAGCACGTATATTTTCAAAATTGAATAGATAATGGAAACATTTTTTTTCGGTATTTTTATGCTCGTGATTGTTTTTGTGATTTTTATAACTTAAAAAAAAATGAAGGTAAGTTGAGAATTTGTTAATAACAAATTGTTGAGTTAATAAACAATGGAATTGTTAATAATTTCTTTTTGTTATTTCAGAGAGAACTGTTGAATTATGATTTTACAAAAAAATGTCTAAACTAATAATTTAAAAAGTAGATATATAAAAAAACATTATTGATAATCAAATATTATTATTAAAATTATTGAAATTATAATTGACAGTTCTCTATAAAGTTGTTAATTTTTTTTAAATATTTCGTCCTTTTAGGACGAAACTGCAGTAACGTTAGTTACAAATAAAAGTGGTAAAAAACATAGAAAATTTCAATTCTCATTTCTTCATTATGATTTCCTACCACGTATTAGTAACGGGTACATTCATGAATTCATTTATTAATCAACAATGAAACGAAAGTAATACAAACTATGAAACAACAACAAAAATTAATTGGCGCTCCGGGGCGACTTGATTGAATCCCGTGGCGCATTTGCTTTTTCAATTGCAGGAAAATCCGGAAAAACCTGCAGTACCACATCATCTGGAGATTTCGATCTGCTAACATCATCTGAAGATCTTGATCTGCCAATATCCTCTCTTTCATAAAATAAAATGTAGGCTTCAATAAATTCGGAATATCGCCACAATATTTAGTGACATAACTGTCGTCAAACTCAAACCAGTCCGTTTCGTCTTTGGCCAATGCGTAATAATGACCAGATTAAACACCAGATCCACAGTGGACAATGACTACATGAAGATTATGAAAGTGGTCTCCTAGATTGAAGTTTTCATTTATTTGGTAAGAGTTTGGAGCTTCCACCAGATGTTGAGTCATGTTTGAAGAGCAACACGTATAAAACAACAAGTATAGTTGGTGCCTCAGCTATACTTGTTTTATAATTCTCAATCAGTCTGGCGCATATTCGGCAATACAGTTGATCTCATCATCAGTTTAAAGTTCTATTTTCAGATGATTCAACAGTAAGCTTTGCACGGACTGGTTATTAGTCATATCGGGAAACGCTGCTTGGAGTTCCAGAAAGTCACATACGTTTTTTGCTACCTCTTGAATATGTAACGTAACATGTACGTAATCTTAATTCGGTTTGTTTGAATGCGTTTGCCAAATAAACGAGTTTGAGTGATGAAAACTAGAAATTATCAGATCAAATTTGGAAAGATTATTTATTTCACCAAATCGGATGTTTTTGACAAAACAAGTTCAATTGAGAACTATAGGAGTGTGTTGATTCAACTGGCCAGAATAAACCAGTGTTATTGATCAAAATATGAAAAACGTCACATTTTGATACATGAAAAAATAATCATATTGATTTTGGTTTGTCATTTTTCAACATTTGATCAATTACATCGCTTTTTTCGTTTTCAATCACTGATTGATTATTGAAAGTGTAAATATCTCCAGTGATTTTTTTTTGTTGATGTAGCTCACAGTTTATTCAAATTGCTCGAGAAAGTTATGACAAGCATAAAAAAACTTTATTTTCATTGATGCATAACAAGAACATATGATCATACCAGGCCTGGTTTTAGTGAAACAGATTACCAGAAATAAACAGAGAGAATAGAGAAAATCAAAGTGTTAGAAAATGGTGAAGAGTTAGACCTGAAGATATTGCATGCAAAATGTGAGAGCCTAAGTTTGAACCCAAGTGCAGTTTTCGATTTTCTAACTTAGCCACTTCCGAGAGTTTTTCAATCGATTTATTTGGTCATCCCTGAGGCTGTACCCTACTAAAAAAGTCTTCCACTCAGATTTTCCCAATGTAAACACACCATTCTGTCTTCAGCAGTTTTTAGTACACATAAAAAACATTCAAGAACTGCGAAATATGAAAATGGAAAAGCCTTGAATATGATGGAATCGTATCCCAACTCTCACCCTACACAAAAGTCTTCGCAATGCGACATGAATGATGTCTTTACTCCAACACACAATTTGACGATCTTCTGAAAAATACATATAATTCATTTCATTTGAGGTACTCGCATCCTCACACAAATGCAAATGAAGTCCTCGCATCGTCACACAAATTAGGTCTTCAATACAAAATGTGATGTTATTTGAAATATTCCACTTGCTTTTTAATATATTCAGAGTCCTCATATCTACACACATCTATGAAGATGTCCTCGTATCGACAAACAAATTGAGTCCTCTCAAAGGCAGATATCTCACTGGCATTTGTGTGAATTTTTTGAATTTGTGTGTCTTCGGAGGATATGCAGAGTGTGTTCTGTGTGTAGGAGTGTGTTCATCAATCGATTGTTGCACGCCTAGCGGTGTGTTTGGTGAACTAAGTGTTCGTAGTAACATGGTCTTATGAGGACATCGTCTTTTTTTGATTTATAGGTACATCTGAGGTCGTAATGATACGTAGAATACTAAAATGAAGTCAAAAGGTTGCGAGGACGGGGTGTGTGTCCTCGCATGATAAACTGTCCTCACATGACCTATCTGGTACGGACGAAAGTCCTCGCATGGCTACGAATGCTCACTCAATTTGATTATTCAATGAGATATCGTGGTTATGAGTATTTTGACATTGATTTTTGTTCGTTTGTTTCTCCATATATTACTCCATATATTACATGTTCTTTCGGTATCTAGAATTTATGTATAGCATTGAGTTCTAGACCCAAAAATATTGCTGCCTACTTTTTTGAGGTAGCTCTGACCGGGAATCGTATGACCATATAATGATACAAAGTTCAATTTGTTGAAACAGTGGCTACAAAAATCGATTGAAAAAGTAGTTCCGTTTTTAAAAAAATAAAGAAATATAATGAACGAAGCCTGGCATTGCGAACTGATTTTTCAAGGGCAAAACACAAGTACTACAAGAAATTCCTTGAGGAGTTCTAAGAGCGGTGCCTGTGCGAAAGTAGCGATTCACATTGGATTTGTATCGCTGTTGATTTGAAGCATTTGGAAAAACGTTCTCAGGAAGTTTATTCCACAAGAACGCAGTTCTTGTTCTCAGTTTTCAAACAGTGAAGTTAGAATTGTACTGAGTTGAACCTGAAAACAATGAGCAGCCGCAGTCCGTCGCGTTTTTCTGATATGTACCGCTCTTGGTGTAATCAAATGTGTCAAGTAGTTACTTGAATATTTCCCGTGAAAGTATTAATAGAAGAGAGACAAATCCCCAACCTTTCTTCGATGATGTTTTCGACTATCAAGGTAGCAAGTGATGTTCGTGTCTCCAATCAGGCGGATGGCTAAAAAGAGACAAACTATTAAATACAATGAAATTTTCAATGACATAAAAAATAAAAATATCATTCAAACTCAATATACTCAAATGTAATTCAAAATCAGATATTAAAACTTAGGAAAATTGGATATAAAATTCATCAGATATCATTATACTAGAAGATATAAAACATTTTCTCGCCTTAGGATTCAATTTCAGCTTACCACCAACTACCAAAGAGGTGAATATACCAAATTTACTCTCAGATATTGAAAACTTGATAACTGTGTTTTGTGATAGCAAAAAGAATCTTTCTAGAGCGGAGGTAACAAATATTGTAACCAACTTTTTCCAAAAACCTCATGATAAAGAAAATCATCTCAATTTCCTATTTGAAAAAACAAAAACATTTTTGAAGAATCATCAAGAATTGATACTCACAAGATCTGATGAAAAAAAAAACGTGACAGTTATTATGAAGAAATCTGAATATATTGAGAAAGCTCTTGAGATTATTAATGATAGTAAGTATTATGTTAAACTCAATAAAATCATTACGGATTTGAAAAATTCCAAAATGATATCGGAAGATGAATCAAAAATGTAAATGGTTTATAATTCTATATTACCCAAATATTATGGACTCCCTACATAAACCTGATTTTGAGCTGAGACCCATTATTTCTTCCATTGATGCTCGAAATAGCAAAATTGCTCAAATGATCACCAAAATTCTCACGGATGCTTATAATTATAGAAATGAATTGTATATTGAAGATTCTTTCGATTTTTCCAATTTTATAAATGATAAATCATTACCTCCAGGTTATATTCTGATCAGCCTTGATGTGATTTCACTTTTTAGCAATATACCTATGAATCTAGTGGAGAAAAGTGTTATCAGAAGATGGCATGATATAAATAAAAAATGTTCAATAAACCAAAAAATATTTATTGAAATAATTGGTTACATCTTCAACTAACAACAAGTTATTTCTCTTTCGAAGGTAAATACTATAAACAAATTCTTGGTACACCAATGGAAGCTACTATTTCTCCAATTATAGCTCAATACGTAATGGACGATCTTTTTGAGAACATAATTCCCAAATTGAGTTTTGAAATTCCTTTTTTGAAGAAATATGTTGACGATTTCATCTGTGCAATACCTTATGACGAATCTAATGAAATTTTTCATGTTGTCAATAGATATGATAAAAAGTTACAATTCATTATCGAAATAGAAAATAATCAGACCCTTCCTTTTCTTGATACAAGACTTATCCGCAAAACTGATAATTTTTTGATTACTGATTGGTATGTAGAACCTACTAATTCGAGAAGATATATCAATTACTATTCCTCTCATAAAAAATCAGTTGAAATACATTTAATACTCTGTTTGAAAAAAAGAATAGAAAAATTAGTACACCCTTCCCTCAAGCAAAAATATCTTCTTAGAGATATATTGATCGAAAATTCTTATCCTAGAAAACTTCTTAATGAAATAATTTTCAATACTGGCAGTAATACAAATTCCGATGTAATCAACAAAAATGTATGTTGATGATAGTTCACCTATCAATATTTCTCATAAATCTTACCTAACCTTGGAAATTCATCTTCAAATATCATAAAACTTTTTCATAAAGAACAAAATATCAAAATATGCCAAAAAAATATTAAAACTATAAAGAATTTGAATACTGAATTGAAGGATAAAACAGATTCTACAAAAAAGTCAAATGTAATTTATAACATTCCTTGTAACAATTGTAACTTGAATTATATAGGAACAAGATCTAGAATTCTTAATGATAAAATAATTTCACATAAAAGTGATATGAAGCTTAATAAGGAATCATGTGCATTAGCACAACATTCCATAGAAACAGGACAAATTACACTAGTTTTACATACAGAAGAAAATATTTTCAAACGCCTTTTTCTTGAAATAGTTGGAATTAATAAGTCTTCTGATTGTATGAATAAGAAAACTGGTATTAATAATCTCAGCAGCATATACCGTAACTTACTGAAACTACATCAGAAACAGTCAAAAATTATAAAATCATCATACCCATTGAGAAATGACATTTATGTGAAGGTATGACATTTGTCAAATCCACAAAAAATCCTATACATGTTCAATTTTTTCGTCATTTTATATGTTCAATAATTGCTTAAGTAGAACAGAGTCTTATTGTACATATATATATATATACACTTGGCTGCACCATACTGATGATGGGCCAAAAGCCCGAAACACGTGTCTATGGTTTGCCACTTTCATGAGTGCTATGTCCGATATTAACTTCTGTTTCTATATCAAGACACTCAATAACTTTCATATGTGTATATATATATATATTTATATATATATATATGTGTATATATATATATATATATATATATATATATATATATATATATATATATATGTATATTATATATATATATATATATATATATATATATATATATATATATATATATATATATATATATATATATATATATATATATATATATATATAATCTAGAAAGGTTAATGCAGTCAAGATGCTGGAATATAATTTCATGAAAATCAAAAAATGAATAGATAAGTACTCTTTGATCATTCTATATTGATTTCAATTCAAGAGCCATCGGTAGACAGCTGTTTCAGCCTATTGGGCATCGTCAGTACCAGGCAGGCGGTCCTCGATTGAAGGCAAAATGAGAAAAAACCAAGAAAGTACTTGATAAAAATAGCTGCGTAAACGCAAGCGAAATATAAGTGGAACCACCTATTGGTGTGACACCCAAGTCAACTTGCTAAGTTGACTTGCTATATTTCCGAACAAATCGAGATCCTTCTAAGATTTAAAACATACAAGTAGAGATCCATTTTTCAGGGCGAGATCCGATTTCGGATCTCGTCTGTATCCCTGTGTATATAGAGTTCATCGGGTGTAGGAAGGGTGGAGAAAGGCATGATTGAATTTTTATTGGGATCTCACATTGGACCCATTTCATGCAATTTTATACTTCAGAAGTTCCTCGATGTTGCCTACAGAGGGTGTGGCAGTAACATACACCGGTATAAGCTCAATATGCATTTTACGGTAAACCTGAGATCTGGTAAATTTGGCGTTATTGTGAATCTCGTATCACCTTGCATTCCTCAAGACATGTTAACATTACATCCTAATCTTTTGTGTTCATTATAATTTGTTTCGCAAGTGTGCTTTTGCTAAATGGTGAAATATGTCATTAAACGTTGTTGAACGAGAATGCTGAAAAGGACATGACTCTTGATACATGCAATTCTGTAGGTCGTCAGATTTTCTAAATTTTTAGAGACATTTTAGTGATCAAGAAAAGCAATTTTGGTTCGTAGAAGTTTTTTGTAACTGGACATGGCGAGCCACAAAGAGCATTGAATGTCTAATATATATCAAGAAATTTGTCTACACATGCGTACTTTCTGTTGATTTCTGGATTTTATTTTCTTCAGACAAATCTGATCGAACTTTCTAGAAGAAATATTTCGTTCGTGTGTCTACAGGGTTGGCCAAAAAAGTTATTGAATGTCGGTCACCTCTTATGGGAAATTCTGTCTATGTTCCTGTGGATTGTTTATTGAATTATCGGCATGATTTTCTGTGCAATTGACAGAATTTTTGTTCAGAATGTATTCCTCGTTGGTAAAATTTGTATGCACATTCAGGGTGTCCCACAATATAAGGGACAAACTCTGGTGGTAGAATATTCACTTTATTTTAGGGCTAAAAGTTCCAATAAACATATACCCTAAGATGATTAATAACCGAGTTACTGGGTGTTGAAAGTGACAAAAAATATATATTTTCCAGATTAACTCCATAACGGCTCAACTTCTCTCAATGAAATTTGGTATGTCACATGACAGCATTCAGTTCCAAATTTCAATGCAAATCATGTGTTCGTAACTTTAAACAGGAGCGTACGGCAGGTGGGTGCCCCTAATCGCCCCTCCCCAAATTTCACGCCACTGGATTGATATCGATTTCGTCTTCTTCTTCTTAATCCCGAATATTTCCTACACAGAAAGGAATGAGTTTCGTTTCACAAATAACAACGCTTTTCAAGATATTTTAAGTTGAATAAGTGCGTGCGTATTAAAATCTCCTGATTTTTGAAAGGAATGTGTAGGTAACTATTTATAACATTATAACCAACAGATTTCGTATCTTGCAATGAGTATGACTTTGAGTATTTAGAAAATTGTTGGCATTTCTGAGGGATTTTGTTTACAAAAATTTCCCGATATAGGAAAACTTACATAGCAACTAATGAGTATCCATACGCATACACTTATTCAACTTCAAATATCTGGAAATTCTTATATTTTTATACCAGTGAGAAGGTGGCCATGTGTTTTCATCCATGTGTTTGGTGAAAGAGAGGCGAGCGCGCTATTCCGCCATAGGTCGTTTCACCGCAATTATTCACATGGCTAGCCATGGAAATTTTTACATTGATAGACTCATTGCTGGAAACGAACTGATGTGATTGGAAATGATTCGAATGATGATGAACATCCTTTTTTTTATGAAATGAACCGCATTTTATTGAAATTGTACAAACAACTGATAATAATAGAAGCAGGAAAATAATTCCAAAAGGAAATTCGTTGCCAGGAATATTTTTTCTGTCAATTAATTAAATACACCCCCGACTCCCCTAATTCAATTTTCATAAAAAAAATCATAACTCCTTGCAGAAACACATTGCTCGGAATTTTTTTCCATGAAACCATCGAATTTGGCATGCTTATCAACCCCAGAAATGTCGTTGATTTTGTCTCACAAAAATACACCCCCTTCTACCCTCAACTCAATTTCCATTAAAAAAAATCATAACTCCTTGCAGAAACACATTGCTGGAAATATTTTCTCATGGAACCGTCGAATTTAGCATGCCTATTAACCCCAGAAGAGTCGCTGATTTGATCTCGCGAAAGAACACCCCTAACTATCCTTAACTCACATTTCATAAAAAAATATCATAAGTCCTTGAACACATTGCTGGGAGTATTTTTTCATGAAACCATCGAATTTCGCAAGCTTGTTAACCCCAGAAGGGCCGCTGATTTAGTCTCGCGAAAGAACACCCCCGACTACCCTTAATCCAATTTTCATTAGAAAAAAAAAGCATAAGTCCTTGCAAAAACACATTTCTGGGAGTATTTTCTCAAGAAACCATCGAATTCAGCAAGCTTGTTAACCCCAGAAATGTCGCTGATTTTGTCTCACGAAAATACACCCCCTTTCACCCTTAATTCAATTTTAATTCAATTTGGTCGGTCGGTAGCCAAGAGGTTCGGCGTGGGTGCTTCGTTCACTCACTCGAATTGACTGCCGTGTTGGTCGGTGGTTCAAGCCCTAGTCTGAACGATCGATCTTCACTTGCTATCGTCCAACCCGTGTTAGGAATCCCACGTTAAAAGGTAAGACCTCGTTAATCCTTAGCTCGCACAAGTTTCGACTTCTGAGAGTTGTCGTTCGTAGGGGTGCGACAGCTGGTTAACGGAAAAACAGATTTTCTTTTTTTTTAAATCATAACTCCTTGCAGAAACACATTGCTGGGAATATTTTTTCATGAAACCATCGAATTTGGCATGCTTATCAACCCCAGAATGATCGCTGATTTGATCTCGCGAAAGAACACCCCCAACTACCCTTAATTCACTTTTCATTAAAAAAAAGCATAAGTCCTTGCAAAAACACATTGCTGGGAGTATTTTCTCAAGAAACTATCAAATTTAGCAAGCTCCTTAACCCCAGAAGAGTCGCTGATTTTGTCTCACGAAAATACACCCCCTTCTACCCTTATTCAATTATCATTAAAAAAATCATAACTCCTTGCAGAAACACATCAATTAAAATTGAATTAAGGGTAGTCGGAGGTGTTCTTTCGCGAGACTAAATCAGCGGCCCTTCTGGGGTTAACAAGCATGCCAAATTCGATGGTTTCATGAAAAAATATTCCCAGCAATGTGTTTCTGCAAGGACTTATGATTTTTTTTAATAAAAATTGAATTGAGGGTAGGAGAGGGTGTATTTTCGTGAGACAAAATCAGCGACCCCTCTGGGGTTAACAAGCTTGCGAAATTCAATGGTTTCATGGAAAAATATTCCCAGCAATGTATTTCTGCAATGAGTTATGATTTTTTTAAAGAAAATTGAATTAAGGGTGGAAGGGGGTGTATTTTCGTGAGACAAAATCAGTGACCCTTCTGGGATTAACAAGCTTGCTAAATTCGATGGTTTCATGGAAAAATACTCCCAGCAATATGTTTTTGCAATGACTTATGATTTTTTTCAATGAAAATTGAATTAAGGGTGGTCGGGGATGTTCTTTCGCGAGACTGAATCAGCGGCCCTTCTGGGGTTAACAAGCATGCCAAATTCGATGGTTTCATGAAAAAATATTTCCAGCAATGTGTTTCTGCAAGGAGTTATGATTTTTCCTAATGAAAATTGAATTAAGGGTAGTCGGGGGTGTATTTATTCAATTGACAGAAAAAAATATTCCAAGCAACGAATTTCCTTTCGGAATTATTTTTCTGTTTCTATTATTATCAGTTTTTTGTACAATTTCATAAAAAAAAGGATTTTCATCATCATTTAAATCATTTCCAATCACAACAGTTCGTTTCCAGCAATGAGTCTATCAATGTAAAAATTTCCATGGCTAGCCATGTGAATAATTGCGGTGAAACGACCTATGGCGGAATAGCGCGCTCGCCTCTCTTTCACCAAACACATGGATGGAAACACTTGGCCACCTTCACACTGGTTATTTTCATTGGTGTTTGATATGTGTGCCAAATTTTAGATTATTCGGAGAATTGGATGTGGCTAAAAATTTTATTTCTCGATATTTTGTCCGTTTTTTCTTCTCTTTTCGGACGATACGATGTTCGTTTCGCCAGGAGATGAAAACTCTATGACGAACATCGTCTTACTTTGATGGTCGAGGACATCATTATTATTATTATTATTATTATTACATTCTCATCACGAAATTCTTGTATTGTCATTGGTTCTTGATATGTGTGCCAAATTTTATATTCTTCAGACGATTGGAAGTGGGTGAAAATTAACTTCCAAGATTTCATTACATTATTTGTTAGTTACAGGTGAACCAAATGAAAGCGTGTTAAAAAAAGAAATAATTTTTTGCCACCTAGCATGGGTTGATAATGAGTAAGCACATCGTCGGCTAGAAGAGTGTTGTTCAACAGGAAAATAATAGCGTTAACTTTTATGAAATCAACAAAATGTGATTATATTACTGCAGTCATAATTAAACTTTTTCTTGAATGTTACAAATCCTTCTTTAGACACATTTCATATTATTGCTCGCGTTCTCTTGTAAAAGTAGAGTAGAAAGGTTAAGTCTTTTAGTCGATGGTGAAATGGTGATAATTCTCTATACTGTAACGGAGTAATAATATCCTTAGAGAAAAGGAATAACACAATTATAGAAACTATCTATTTCCTTATTTGTTTCCACTTATAATTCCACCAACTTTACTATATACTTTCCCCGCGTCATTTCGCAGTTGTCTTCAATATATCTTTAAATTCAATTGTGTGTTTGAGGGCAACTAAAATTGACCTCTTCCGATGCAAACTAATGTCTAGCACGTGGTCTTTTTTTCAAGCACCTGCTAAGGGTTCGCATTTCAGCGCCAAATTCAACAATGGCTGCGCACTACCGACGGATCTCACGTTGGTGTGAGTTTACAGAACATACAAATCTAATACAACACGTGGATAACTCTTTCTATGGATCTCGTTTTAACAAAAACCCAAAATTCAAAATTGTTTCCCTCCTCCTCTAGAGGTTTGATGAGTCATTATAATGCTACTAATTATAAATATACTTCAGAATTTACACTCGAAAGATCTCGGGTTGTCTTAATTTTAATAAGATCTCATCTTGTAAGGTAAACGTATATATATATATATATATATATATATACATATATATATATATATATATATATATATATATATATATATATATATATATATATATATATATTATATATATATATATATATATATATATATATATATAACTATCGCAAAACAAGGATATGCACTGACAACTATTTTAATAAGATCTCATCTTGTAAGGTAAACGTATATATATATATATATATATATATATATATATATATATATATATATATATATACATATATATATATATATATATATATATATATATATATATATATATTATATATATATATATATATATATATATATATATATATATATATATATATATATATATATATATATATATATATATATATATATATTTAATTATCTGCGAGCGCTTTCGACAGCTGGTCGTGCTATCATCATCTAGGCTCTACTCAAACCAGTTTGAGTAGAAAAGGTCTTTGGTTTTCATGATACTTGGATTCATCATTCCGATTTTTGCAAAAGATATTAAGTTTTCAATGTCTTGTAGAATAGAGTTGATAATTTCGAACATATTAATTAGTTGATTCATTATGTCTTTAATGAAATTTGAATTTTCTCGATGAACTTAATTTTTAACTATTTCAGAAATTTGATTGATTTTTATTTCAATCAATTTCTCGTTATGGTTCATGTACTGAAATGGTATTGTTGAATTTATCAATTAGAGAGATAGCGAGATAATTCTGCCTTATGATGTTAGATGACAATTTATTTTGATGTTTCTTTAGTTCTTGAATAAGTTTTTCATAGCGTTCGCCATGGCTTGCATCTAAATTGCCACTAATCACTTCAAAAATCGATCCTAACCCATTAATTATTTCTCTTTTATTTCTCATCGGGTGAGGAATTAGTTCTATCAGCATATTTTCGACATTGGTCCCCATAAATAATTTTTAAGTAGTTGGAAGTATCTTTTTCAAATTCTGAATTTTTTGAGATGAAATTCACAAGATTTTCAGATTTCATTTCCAGTCTGTTGATTTCTGATATGATGGAACTCAAGTCATAGTAGTGTATGACATAGTAGTGTAGTATATTCTCTGACCTTTGCAGTTCCAAGTTTTACCAGAATTAACCCAGGATTGTTTTTGAACGTTATCTTATCTAGTGTCGCTAAGATTCCGGGAAATCTGCAATGATAAGCAAGTGTTGTCGAATGACGAATGACGTCTAAGTGGACGATTTACATTGTCTGTGTGTACCTTTGCATGTTTCGCAGTGGATATCACCTTTCTGCGTTTGTTAGTCGTTTTAATTTCCTCGGGTTTCAAGATTTCTTTTGTCTCAGATGTTTTTTAGTGTGAACTTTCTGTTTAGTTCCAAATATTGCCGGGCCGTCTCTATTTTCATCATTTTTCTCTGTAATTTGTTGTTTCTTTTCAACTGAACAGGCATTAATTTGAGAGTATAGCAATTTTACTCGTTCTCTGTGTTGCGAGATATAGTCATTCAATAAGATTTGATCGAGTTTAATATCGAATGGTTAATTGGAAGTTATATGTCCGTTTATGAAATCATTTGGTTTGAGTTTGGTAGAGGAATGAATTGAATGATCATAAGCTAAGATCGCGTAAATCATTTTCAATTTAATAGGTGTTTTTGAAAACCCTTTTGTATTAAGTAGTCAGAGATATTAAATAATAGTTGAATGGAATCGTTCAATAATTCCATTCGACTGGGGGTGATTTGGGAAACAGAAATGAACTTTGATTTTATGAAGTCCTAAAAGTTCAGTAATTACGAAATTTTTAAATTCGGTTCCAATGTCTAGAATAATTTGTGTATGTACGCCATGGTGAGAAGAAAGTGGTTGGGTTGCCCAGACGTGAGGATTCAACTATTATTTCAATTAGTTCATCCCAAAATGATCTTGTTTCCTTTGTATGAATTTCTATACGGAAAAGTGCGTCTGCATTTGTATTTAATTTTCCCTTCATATGAATTATTGAAAATTGGTATTTTTCGAGCTTGATTCTACAACTCATCAATTTTGAATGTGGATCTTTTGATAAAAATGACCACTGAAGTGGTTTCTGATCAGTGATAATATTAAATTTTTGTCTGTACCGGTATGGTCTGAAGTATTTTTGTTGCCCATCATTGGCTAACAATTCCTTTTAGATTACTGAATATTTCTGTTCAGAATCGTTGAGGTTTCGTGACGCGAAAGCCACCAGTAGATCTTTACCTATGGGGCCTTGTGAAAAGACCGCTCCCAAAGCTACATCCAAGGAATCTGTTGTCATGTTGAACGTTCTTGTGAAGTCAGGGTACTGGAGTATTGGTTCGTTCATCAAAAGATTTTTGCAGGTTTCGAAACAAGTCAAAAATTCGTTATTGTGCTCAATTTTGGCACCCTTTTTCAAACATTTTTTGGTGAATGTTTTTGTAACTTTCGCAAAATTTGAAATGAAACGTCGGTAGTAACCTAACAGTTCAAGGAAAGCTTTGAATTGTTTTGCCATTTTGGGTAATGGAAAGTTATGATGGCATTTATTTTCTCAGGATTGGCTTTGACACCTTCGGGAGTAATTATGTGTCCTAAATAGGCCACCTCTTTTCTCAAAAATTCAGACTTATCAAGTTGAATCTCAAAATTCGATTCTCTTAGTCTCTGGAATACACATCGAAGTCTTTCCATGTGCTCCTGGAGTAAAGTTGAGGAAACGATGATTTCGTCTAGGCAGGCGAGACATTTTTCGTTTTGTATGCCTCTTAGGATGTTATCTATCTCCCTTTCGAACGTGGCTGGTGCGTTCTCCAGACCAGACGGCATCCTCAGGAACTCGTAATGCCCATTTTCTCTATTAAAAGCTGTTTCCTCTATGTCCTTTTCTTCCATCTCTCCATCTCTATTTGGTGGAGTCGTTAGCTAAGTCTAATGTCGTGAAGTACTGATATTTTCCTAGCTTATCGAGTAAGTCATGAATATTAGGGAGAGTGTATTTAATGTCAATTGTAGTCGATGACTACTCTCCATTTTTGTTTGCCAGTAGCGTCAACCTTCTTGGGAACAACCCATATAGGTGACAACCATGGTGAGTTACTGGGCCTAATTATTTTAGAGTCAAGCATTTGCTTAGTTTGGGCTTCGACCTCCTTTTTATGGATAAAAGGATATCGATTAGATTTTTTGTACATCGGTATGTCATCAGTCGTACGTATATGGTGTCGTATTTTGCTGTTAAATGTCAGGGGAGTATTTTCTTGGTCGGAAATGTCCAAAAATTCTTCACAAATTTCTAGGATTTCGGCTTTTTCTTCCGAATTTAGGTGGTCTGTTCTGATTTTCGTAAGGTCTAGTGTGTGGTCAGTTGATACATTAATATTATTCAAATCAATGTTTTGCATTTCATTATCATCAAAAGTTTCAACATTCAATAGTTTGGAAAAGTCTAATGTCACTGGACTTGTATTATTATTTAAAATAGTTGTCAGTGCATATCCTTGTTTTGCGATAGTTATATATATATATATATATATATATATATATATATATATATATATATATATATATATTCATTATGTTGATCAGTATCAACATGTAGGTCAATGTATTGAATAATTCTTCGCCCACAAAATTTCTCGGTACAATATTAGGATTTCTTGATGATATATTCACTGAATCAGGTTGAGTTCGAGTTTTTCTGGTAGACGTACTCATTGGGATAGGTTTTGGTTGGGATTGATTTTTTGGTTCAAATGCATTAAAATATTTTGCTTTGAATACTTGTGCATTTGTGAAATATTGTTTTGTTCGACTTCTAGGTCTTTGCTATATTTGAACTGGTTGTGATGGAAAGTTCATTTGTTTACTAAAAAAGTTATTAGGAGTGTTCGAGTTGAAGTTATTATTATATCTTTGAATAGGTTGTTGAGAAATATTGGTAGATCTTTGAGGTTGATACATTCTTTGAGTTGGGTTGGATTTTGTACTGTTTTCGTCAGAAAAATTTTGAAAATAATGTACATTTTCTTCTTGTATGACATACTTTAATGCTTCGTTGAGTGAATTAGGCTTCATGCATCTAATTGTAGTACCTGAAGGTTCTTTAAGCCCTGATAAAAACGTTTTGAGAGCTAAATTTTTGTATATACTTCTTTTGAGTTCTTTAGCGGCATCTGTAGATTCATGAACGTTAACAAAACTACAAAGCAAATTCAAGATATTAAGGCATCTATCATAAAAACTTTGAACATTTTCATTATTAGATTGTCTCATCACAAGATCTCTATTGAGACAAACTTCATCTCGTTGGTCAGAAAAATTTCTAGTAAGAATATCTTTCGAATCTTTTCATTCTTCTGCACCTTGAATGTTAACTATCGTTTTGGCATTGCCTTTCAATTTGGAAATAATGGAATTAATCAAAAAAATATTTTGGATGTTATTGGGGTTTGCAATGTCGTAAAACTGAGTTAAAATTTATTCGCTAACTGAAAGGAATCTTGTGAGGTCATTAGGGTTGCCATCAAATTCAGGAATGCAGTTAAGGTATTCTGCTCTGAATTTATTCATTATTATTG
This sequence comes from Leptinotarsa decemlineata, assembly GCF_025532065.1. NCBI lineage: Eukaryota > Metazoa > Arthropoda > Insecta > Coleoptera > Chrysomelidae > Leptinotarsa > Leptinotarsa decemlineata. The sequence goes on from NW_027412533.1 coordinate 18,320,605, forward strand.
ATTGATTATGAGGTGAATTTATAGAATTGGTTGTATGTGTATGGGTGGTTTGGCTAGGACTAGGAGTTAAAAGTGAATTTGAGTCAGTTGAAGGCAAATTCAAATTCAAATTTTCAAGATTGTTGATTGAATCGGCAAAAAAAATGAACAATTGTACTTACAAAAGTAGGAAAGCGACTGCGTGCATGTTTCGTACTCATCCTTCTATAAGGTCGACGACTGGTTAAGCAATTTTGTCTTTTCTGGGCCGTTGCTCCTTGCAAATTCGGGCTATGTTGGTCCCAAATTTCGATGATATGCTCCCTGACAGGCTGTGTGCAAGTCTGCGTTAGACTGGGTGTTCTGGTAGTTGAGAAGCCACTCCGAAACAGAAAGTCAAAACAGCGATGCACCAAGTTGATATCAGTTCGAAAATCAGTTAATCGTTGAACTTAAAATTGCATGAACGATTCGAAACAACTCTAATAATACTACCACGACTGCGCCAAATATGTCAAAATACAAACCGTGAAAATTCCAAATTACTGAGATGCTTTCTGTATGAAATCTAGCAACTGACTAATTTATAAATGCAATTGAGTCTTCAGGTCGATTCAGCAACATCAGCATAAAATGGCGTCAGCAATGCTGGATAAGCTTTTCTCTCTCAAGGTGGTATAATGTAATTTACTTTATCTTCCTGATTCGGTAATAAATTGTTATCCATTTTCCTTCCTTTGGAATTCACAGATAATGCCTGTTCGAACTATTTCGATATCGGAGACTGGTTGCTATCGTTCAATTTTTTACATGTAATTTCTCGCGTTTTTCAATCAGTTCATATTGAGATAGAGAGACTTGTCAGTTTGATTATATTTTTCGTCTATTCACTTTGCACTGGTATTAACGGAACTTCATTTTGCAATTGATTACATCTTTATGTTATTTCACGTAACGTTACTTTTACTATCGGAGATAGTATCACTATGAAAGATCAACTGAGACTGATTACATTTCACTGATGTTACTTAGCGTATTTTAACTTCCACTGACGAAGATAACTTCACTTCGACTGACCAAACTAGACTGATTACATTTTTTATATTATTAACACTCACTAACGGAGATAGCTTTCACTCGATGGCTCAGACTGAACTGATTCAACGAGGAGCTTTTCCTCTTATTCATAGCACGAATAATCACACAATAATTTGAACACGTGTGCGCCTATGTGACTGTCTCCGCGTGTCGTGAGATTCTGACCCCATTAATTATCGACAGCAAATTAGCGGTGACAGGTTTTATGATTACTCCAGAAGCCGACCATTATTATCTTGATCGTCGGTCAGAAAGTATCAAGGCTTTCGTCTAATCAAGCCAATCAGTGGCACGGGTCATTTTTCGTAAATTGATCAATTTAACATTTCTCTGGGCCTACATACATTAATTACGATGTCTGATTTATAGATATATAGAATTGGGTGTTATTTGATTTCATCCTATTTCCTTTTCGTAAATATTACTATTTGATATCATTCCAATACCCAATACCCAATACACTACCAATACACTACTAATTCTTATATACTAAGCTGTCTTATCTAATCTTACATACGTTTGGGACCTTTTACTTGTTAGTCACTGTCGCTAGCTGGGAGATTCTTCTGCACGAACACCAACTTGTTTTTCGGCCCATTGAATGCGTGATGGTATGTCGTGTCCGGCGGAGGGAATTTTATCACGCTCGGTCCGGGTAGGTCTATGCCTACGGTTGGCTGGGATATATCAGGACATATGCGGCATCCCGGCGTTCCTATCGGCGATACGATCGGAGAGGTCGTAGGCGGTATCCTCAGAGGGTGGGACTCCTCTACAAACGGTCCTGATTCTTATCATCGGCAGGGGTAGATCTGTCCACGCCGGTGAAAAGTCCGGGGTATTGTCAGCTGTTCCGTTGCATCCAGGTAGGGGCTGGGTTTCTCGCTGTCTGGCCTCCGTCCACTCGCTTTTCGGTCGGCGGTATGGATTGTACCTGGCCTCTCTAGGCGAGGTTATCACTTGGAGTGATCTCATTGGTTCCGGGCACCATAAACAGTCACAACGGTCTATTCCCATCTCTATTGAGGTTCGGGTGTACATGACGTGGCACATCACGATATGAGATATCAACGTACTTCGCCTTTCCATTAAGTCTTGTTTATTTAGTGCCACAAGAATTTTAACAACGTTTAGCACTAAAAGTTTTGAGATGATATCACCCGAAGTATCTCTCGTTCACACTCCGAATCAGTTACGTTTCATTTCCCGTTAGTTCGGTTTTAGTCGCACTTTACATTTGAACCCACGTCTTTCGGTTCAGAGTACTTTAGTAGTTCAGACTCAGGCACTCGCGTCGTCCCTAATACTGCGCCCAAATCTTGTCTCGGCTTAAAAAAAACATTTGTTTTGTGCGACAATCAGAATTTGAGTTGCATTCTATCCAAAAATTCACTACACACATATCTCAAATCTTACATAAATATACAACATACTGTGACTCTTAATTAAACATATCTCAAATTTTCTATGTGGTACGTAAGTTCCGCTCTTTAGCTAGTTTATATCCTAACAACATATCTTCATAGTTTCAGTCACTCCTGGACACTTCTACAATGACTGGCAACCATGCATCGAATGATTATTTCTCCTGTTACTTTTTTATGTATTCTGGCTGAATTCTCAATAATAAGGCGGCCTCGTCCTTTGATTGATGGGCTATGGCTAATTGATCTACAAGTAACTCTCATTCAAACAAACACCTTCTGCTAACATTTAGTTGAATCTGCGCTTGAAACCTGTTTTTTTATATAGAAATTTTGAATTCATATTAGTAATTAAATCAACATTGAGGTTTCCGTTCGCGATTTCCCAATCTACGTACAAGTACAATATATCTCTTCTTAATCCTATCACTATTATACGAGGGTACTCAGTGATACAAACTTGATAATTACATGTTTCTGTTAGTTCTGCTAATTGCAATGTGAAAGTAGATTTCACTTTTTAATAATCACGAACGTTTGTGTGAATCGTTCGCGGAGTCACATTTTCAGTATCCATTATTGTTCTTTCTTCGTCGCTAATGTCATGACTGTTAATGACATTTCACTAATGATTTCCCTCTCTTTCTATTCGCTAAGACAATTTACTTGCCTTATTTCCCTAATCGTTCTAAAAATAACTTCTAACTCAATAATACTGCGCGGTAACTGTCTTGTTTTCATAATCACTCTTAACTTAAATACTGCGTGGTAACTGTCTTTTTCTTTATTTTAATAATCCTACGTTTTTGTTCTGAACATTTTGACTAGCCTGTTACTCGTGGCTTCTATTCACAATCAAACTATTTCTTCATGGAATGTCTATGCTCTCATCTTGTCTAATAATCGCTAATTCTGATTCTAAGAATAATCTTTGGCTTTTTCATAATTACAAATACATCTCATTGTTCCTTTTTATTATTCCTTGTATCATTCAACTGTAATTTCCTAATCTCTTGCAAATCGTAAATAGTTTCGGGGATTATCACTGGTCTTTCTTGTGGATTTCGGGTTATCTGTCTTACGTTCCGCGTAAACGGCTTCGGATTTGTAAATTCTTTGACCCAACTGTTATGTCCGTACTCCGTATCGTATTTCTCTCCCGTGAAATTCGATCTGTGATCGTAAAGGCCGGGCACCAATCTATCTGGCTTACACCCTACAGTGTCGTTCTTATGACTTCCAAAATTCGTGCACATTTTGAAGTCCAATTTCTCGAGAGTAGAAGAAATAGTTCTTCTACTATGATAATTTTCTGCATTGCTCATTTCTGATTTCATTTTCATCTTTTGCGGATTCGAGGGTGCCATTCACATTTCTATCTACTCTAAATACATTATTCTCTGTATCTCTGCAACTTGACTTTATACTACTATGTTCCCATTTGTACTGCTGTAACGGGTTTCTTTTCTACTTGCTTTCTTGGGTTTACTTCTTATTTCTTTCTACAATCCTGATGCGATTTCTGCTCTCACATTATTTCCTTTCATTTTCTTTGGATACATACTCAGTTCATTCATTATCTCATTGCCACTGTATTCGTGTCCTGATTCTAATTGGGTTTCTCCTTGGTTTCTAAATGGGCTGATCGTATGTCCAGGCTCTGCTTTCAGAGAAGTACTGCGTCTACTTTCAGTCCAGCTGTTTCAAGTTCTTCCCACCTAATGACAGGCAATTCTCCTGTCCACTTATATTGTAATCATAATCAGTTTAATTTCGAGGTTCTCTCTGGTACACAGTTGACGTGTGATTTTGGCCAGGTCCTGCATATAGGAAAGTACTGTGTCTATTTTCTCGTTCATGTGCTTCTAGACTTGTCCTCTCATCATCAGACGTACCTTGTTCTACTTCAAAATTCTCATTCTCATATTTCATCTTGGAGCACGACTTGCTACAGAACGTCGTTGGCTCTTTATAAACTTGATTCACATAATCTTTATTCCCATGGGCAAAACACGTAGAGAAAAATTCACCTCCATGAGGTCCGGAAGGTTCATCAGTCCTTTCTTGGCCAGACTAACTCAGGGGTGATGACACCGAATACGCCTGGGAAATTTCTCTCATATTCTTCGTACTAGCAATCAAATATTCTTCTATACGTTCCATCCTTTTCTTTAATTTACTTATATTCTCTTGTATTTTATCGGCCTCTCTGGCTCCATAAACTCGAGTAGATTCACTTCCTGATTCGACCTCTTGATTCAATAAAAACATCATGTTTGTGTTCCAACACATTTTAACCCTATATTCTTGCAGAAAATCCATTACTAATAAAATATTCGTAGTAAAATGATCTACCTGTATGACTGGAAATTCGTGTTCGATTACTTGGCTATTTTCAAACCTCATTTGCATCATCGTTTTTCCCCTGTAAGGTATCAACTTTCCCTGAACATCTCGTAAGGCACATTCTTTACCGCGATACATTTTCTCGCTATCTACTATATTTGATGAAACCAGGCTACACTGTGCTCCAGTATACATAAATAATTTTTTACAAATCCCTTTAATCTTTATTTTTGTGGTATTCTTTTGAACACCTATGTCTGTGCACGCAAATTCTCTTCTACTTTCTCTGAGGGAAAACGAGGTCTTATTTCCCTTTGAATCTCCTTTGCTGGGGTCATTCATTCGTTGCTTTAATGGGCATTCAGCTGCCCTATGTCCTGCTTCTCTGCATAAATAAAATAATCCCTGTCTTTTGAAAAAATATTATTTTTCTGTGTGCCCTACCTTATCACAAAACTCACATCTCGCAAGGTTATTCCTCTCTTGTGTATCTTGAACGTGCATTCCATATTTTCTCCCATCTTGAGAATCCCTTTTGATTCGCGTGGTGTCGCTATTACTCTGTCGACATTTGTGATCCCGTCTTTCTTGCCTGTACGCTCCGCTACTGATTTCATGCCTACGCCCCTTATCATTCTGGTGCGATGTCTGTATTTGCCTTGGATTAGAGTTCGTTGAACTTTCTATAATTTCGCCTTTTTCGATGATCTCTAGGGCTTGTTGCAGACTTGTAGGGCCGACAAATAGAACTTTTCTTCGTAAGGGGTCTGTTAATCCCATCGTGAATTGCGTGACCATTTCCGATTCTTGTTTCGCCTTCAGTACGTCGTCTACTGTTTAAATACCTGGTAAGACAGTCAATTTTGCCACCAGTACCTTCAGACAGGCCAAAAAATGTCTGCAAGTCTCACCTCGATACTGTCTGCATTCGATGAATTTTCTCCTATCCTGCCCTGGGATTTTCAGGGTTCCGAATTGGTCAATCAATCTTTTCTTTAAAATTGCTCACTCAGATGATGTTCGTAACAGTTTATCCGCCTCTATGATTTGTTTTGCAATGCCTCTTAGTCTGAGTCGTACTAAGGCCGTGATCCTGTCATTGTTCCATTTCGCCAAAGCCGTGGTTTCTTCGATGATTCTCACGAATTCGAAAACGTTAGTGTTTCCTTTGAATGTTGGTGAGTTTTCTAAACTCAAATGGATGGGAGCGCCGTTATCCATTGTGGTGTTCTGTGATGTCTGTGTTGCGTTATTTCCTGGCATCGTTCTCGAAATCTGACCTTACCAACATTCAATATACGGCGCAGGAGCTAATCGAAGGAGTATTTCCAACCTTTTTGACATATACCTAATATTATATCTTGAAAGTTCATTGGTTTATAACGTTAACCTAGAAGTATATTCTTAACACACCCTTTTTTACGCTTGTCACCAATTTGTGATTGGTGTCGTACGTTTTATAATTGACACCACTTCGTAGTTGGTGGGTGTCACAAACCCCACACATGACATCAATTTGTGAGCGGCCTTTTCTGTGGCTTGGTGTTTCGGACACCTACCATAGGTAGGTAATAAGCCACCTCGTCTACCTGATTTAATGCAATGGCCCAAATCAGCCGTACTTCATGCTCTCGGAACGCTCGAATTTACCCTCTCTACGGCAAGGGAGCTGTATACCGGAGAAGATGATTGGGAAAGTCCGAAACGCCTTAAGTATGCCACAATAATAGACTTCCTGTTTGAAATCGAGCGGCTGTTCCCAAACAGGTGGGAAGATATTTCAGTTGACTAGATGTTTGTTATAACCAACTGAATGACAAGTCAACATACATTTTGAACATATATTAAATAAGAAATATAACCTAAAATTACAAAGGCAAAATAACTGAGACAAAGGACAGCAGGTGTATTGTAATTACGTAAACGTATACTGTCGAGACAATTATCTGCTAAAATAAAAAACGTGTACCCTAACATTACCTTCGATAAATTTTACTACAAATAACAGGTACGCCATTTTACTTAATTTTGATAACTCAAAAACGATACCAATATATAATAAATTCTCTTCAACACACCCCTGTATGAATAGGAGGGATAATGTGGCTGATTCACCAATCACTTACAAGCATCAAATACACTTGTTTGAATTTTAGAATATCGATGTAAACATCAGAAAACATAACGATGAGATTGGAACCTTTGGTGTGAAAGTTGAATAACTTTTTTCGAGATCAATTGCCCTAACACCAAACTGATATTTTTGCACTCGACGCGCGTTTCGCCAACGAAGTTGGAGAAGAAAATTGATTCTTCTCTGAGGATATCGAAAAGTTATTCATCAGGAACATAATACCAATAAATCATCAACGCTAGACATAACAATACCAATACACGAATACATAACTTTATGCACAAAAAATCATGACATATCACATACATAAA